>NC_133652.1:264454673-264745497 GCF_009905375.1 Apium graveolens | reverse complement strand
TTACTGAATTGCCTTTGTCACAAAGCTGGCTGGTACTCAACAGATTGTGTTTAAGACCATCCACTAAGGCAACCTCCTCTATGATGACATTGTCCTTTGAAATCAAGCCATATCCCACAATATAACCCTTGTTGTCATCTCCAAAAGTAATACTTGGGCCAGCTCTCTCCTTAAACTCTGTGAGCAGGGTAGAATCACCAGTCATGTGTCTTGAACAACCACTATTCAAGTACCAAAGATTCCTTCTGTTTCCCTGCACACATCAAAATCAAATCAAGTTGATTTTGGTACCCAAGTTTCCTTGGGTCCTGCCTTGTTAGTTTTCTTCTTCTGTTTCTTAGGTCTTAACTCAGTTGACTTAGGAATTTCAGATTCTTCCTTAGTCATTTGGGTTGGGCCTTTGAAACCATTTAATGCAACATAATTATCATGCATATTATGGCTAACAGGAAATGGCATGCTTGGTGTAAACATGTTATTCCAGTAAGGCATGCTAAATGGCATTTGAGGCATACTGTATGCAGCATAATATGGATTTGGTGCAAATGGCATGTTAGCAAACTGTGCATTCATATTCTGTGTAGGCATAGCATTAACAGGCATGGGAGGCATTGCATTCATGTGAGGAAATTGAGACTGAACAGACATGGGAGTAGGCATGGCAGATTTGCAATTAACAGACAAATGATTTACACTACCACACTTGACACAGATTTTTCTAGGAGCATATTTATCAAGTGTGTAGTTATTGTGTTTGTTAATCCCTACTTTACCATTCCTATTGTTTTTCCTTTTAGTCTCTGTTTTTACCTCAATTTTCTCAAGTCTGTCATTCAACTGTTTGACAGTCATGTGACCAACATTAGCCTTTCTCCCTTTCTTAACTTGGCTTGACTCTCCTGAAACAAATTTCTTGGAAACAGACCCATACTTCTCATTTAGCTTGATTAGTTTGGCTTTGCTAATGGGCTTGCTCACAGCCGACGGATGAGAATTTTCATCTTTCGACGGATAACACTTTTTGTTATCCGACGGATAGTCCTCATCATCCGTCGAGTCTACATCTGTCAGCAAACCATCTACCAAATTAGGTTCTAGTTTCTCTTTATTCTTTTTCCAGACTTCATCATAAAAAGACACAATTCCTTGAACTTTGGTGATTTGAGCATGGACATCCCTGGATGTTTTCCATGCTTTAATCACCTCTTGTTCACGTTCGAGCTGCTTCTTTAAAATCTCTTCCTTTTTCAAGGACTCAGTTAATTCCTCCTTAGCAATCTTACACTCAATTCTTAATTTCTCAAAATCAATAAACTGAGACTCAAGCGCATTATTCCCTTTCACTTAAAAACAAGTTATTTTCTTTGATTTTAGCATTTTCTTTAGTAAGAGACTTAGGTGTAACACACAAATGATATAATTCTGTAGACATGTCATTTATGGCATCATTACACTCAGCTTTAGATAAATGTGCAAGGTTTGTAGTAATTACCTGATTGCTTGAGGAACTTGTCTCTATTTTATCAGACTTGGCCATTAGGGCTAGATTGACATAGCTGACATCCTCATCTTCATCCAAACCATCTGCTGCCCAGTAATTCTCTTGTGTAATAAAAGCCATTTCCTTTTGTTTGAGTAGATCAAAGTATTTTTGCTTATAATCCACAGACTCAAACCTTTTCTTACTTGAATCTGACTTTCTACACTCATTTGCAAAATGACCAGCCAAGCCACATTTGAAACATTTGAATTTTGACTTATCCATCATGTTTCTATTTGGCTTGGCTGCTCCAAAGTTCTTTTTGGTCTTAAGCTTGGAAAATCTCCTAGAAAGAAATGCTAGGCGCTCATCAATATCCTCCATGTCATCTTGGCTCAATGAATCTTCACTTTCTACTGCAATCCCCTTGCCCTTATTCTCACAAACCTTTGAAGTTGATTCTACAACTTCCATCTTCACTTCCTTCTCCTTTTCCAAATCAGCAACTAGTGCAATGGATCCTCCTTTATTCTTTCCTCTCTCCATCCTTTCATCCTGCTCTATCTCAAGCTCATAGGTCTTTAGGATGCCATACAGTCTCTCCAAAGTAAACTCCTTATAATCTTGTGAGTTTCTCAATGAGACTGTCATTGGTTTCCATTCCTTTGGAAGATCTCTGAGAAATTTCTGATTAGAGTCTTTAGTCTGATAGACTCTTCCATGCAACTTAAGAGCATTTAGTAGTTTTTGAAATCTACTAAAAATGTCAGTGAGTGACTCACTTTCCTCATTGTGAAAATGCTCATATTGCTGAATCAAGAGCTGTATTTTATTTTCTCTAACTTGCTCAGTGCCATCACAGATTATCTGTATAGTATCCCAGATTTCCTTGGCAGTTTTGTAGTTTATAATGTTGTCAAACATGTCTGCATCAACTCCATTGAACAGAATGTTCATGGCCTTTTATCCTTCCTGACTTGTTCAATGTCAGGATTAGACCATTCGTGCCTTGGTTTGGGAACAGATGGCTCGTTTCCTATTGCAGCTCTCATTGGAACATGAGGACCTCTTTCTATGCAGTCCACATAGGCCTCATCTTGAGAGAGCATATGAAGATGCATCTTTACCTTTCAATGATGGTAATTATCTTTATCTAGAAAAGGAATCTTGACTCCAACATCTTTCTTGTTCATCTTGCTGAATTGTTTTGATCTTTAAACTCTTTGTAGATTAAGAGCTTGCTCTGATACCAATTGTTAGTCCCTTAACAATGTAGCAAGAATTACAGAAGGGGGGTTGAATGGAATTCTTGAACCTTTTTCTCGAAATAAAAATGTTCAACTCGAATATAGATATAATGTTTTGATTAGCACAATGCGGAATAGAAACTTAATTGAATGAAAACATAAGTAATTAAAAACAAGAGTCTTTAAAAACTTTCTGGTGGATTTAAATAATTCCACCAGAGATATATATTATATATCGAGAGGACTCTATGTGCAAGAATGCTCACAGATGCTTACAAATTGAACTGCTGAGAATACAGGGAAATGCTAAGGATTTTGCTTACAAAGATTTCCTTATTTTTTTGTTTCTCAACACTTTCTATTTGCTACATTCTTGGTTTATATATTACCAAGATTACAAAGTCAAAAAGACTGAATAAATATAAAAACTATCAGTCTTAAGCTTTTCTGCTTTTCGTCCTCTATTACCCAGTTAATGGGCTTCCACAGTAGATTTGTATACATCTCGACGGCTGTGCTCAGCTTTCACTGTTCAACGGCTGTTTGAATTCTTTACATGATCATCCGTTGGATTCTATGAATATCCGTTGGATATATGATCATGCTTCGACTTTCTGAACATCCGTTGATGGCTTCATTGATCATCCGTCGACTGCTATATTAAACATCCGTTGATAGTCATTTGATCATCCGTCGATGGCTTTGTTAATCATCCGTCGGTAGCTATTTTGACACTTGACTTCATTTCACTTATGCAGAATTACAAGACATCATTTATATACAATTAATCAACCTATTCTGCATATCTAGTTATAGTCAACATGACTTATAGGCTACTACAGAATTTATACAAAGATGTATACAGAACTGTGCTACAAACTTATCATTACATAAGCTACTCACTCGATGGATGATAAGTTAACATCCGTCGGGACTATAATGAGTTATCCGTCGGGACTATAATGAGTTATCCGCCGGGACTATAATTCTTATCCGTCGAGTGCTACATTATTTCACTAAGTAGAATCCACTTAGATGTTTTGTTTATGAAATCATCAAGTACACAACATATGCACCACATCACCCTTGCCGCATACGGGCTATGTGTCCTCATTTCGGGTATACACACACTTCACAGGTCCATAGGTACATATTGTACCGTCTCCTACGGTACCAGTAGTCTATCCAATACACGAAGTACTTGGATCCTACCCCTCCCTTGTCCTTTAGGAAATCCTATCATATCTCGAGAACTCGAACCACATCGAAGTTTCTCCAAGCGTTTTGCTTGTTGATAGGCATAGCTTTACTGTATATATATATATGTACTTCTGAAAGTCTCAGATCTTTTAAGCTTATTCTTATATTTTTGATCTGCTTTGTCTACAATAATTCTGATTTTTCCTTCATGTGCCCTTTCTTCACTGTCAAAAATAATTTCTTCTTCCTTGAAAGTTTCAGCATTAACAGCTTCAATATAAGCAGAGAGAATCTGTAAATCCACCCGAAATATAATTTCTTCTTCTTCAGTCTTCACAGAATCAGGAATCACTATCACTCTTTCAGTGTTAGGAAAAGAACCAGAACTTGTAATCTTGTCATCAGGAATTAAACTAAGAGTAACAAGAGCAGCTTCCATGTTAGATCCATGTGATCTAACATGTGATCTATCCTTAGAGACTTGATTTGACTGTGTCTTTTGACTCTGAATTCCAGTTCTAGTTTGAACTTTCACAGCATCAGAGGTGTTCTTCTCTTGTTTATCACTATCATCATCAGAATTGGTATTTGTGGCACCCCAAAACCCGGGGTCAGGAGTCTCGGAAGCCACGCCATCCAAACTCACACAACTCACACTACAATATGTAAATACTCACGCTTCACGACCCTATACTTATCACACACACACACTTACAAGTTATTGTCTTGGAAACGAACCATCATAACTAGAGTAATTTTATTACAACCCAAATATAATTAGTCTTACCGGGGAGTGACCTTTAGGTAAGGTTAGTCCGCCGGCCAAATATACGTTTCTTGTTTCTTACCTTACATAAGTCATACTTATAAATAAGCCGAGCTATAAACAACTGAAAACTAATCCAGCTTATTCTGACTACCTGTGGTACAACACCAAACAATCTACGGAACAACTAGCCATTTCCTACCCGTTTCCTGGCTATGGTTCTCATGGCAGGCATCTTGATTCACTGTTGTGTTGTGTCAATTTAAGAAAACAAGTGTGAGCTATAATGCCCAGCATAATAATGTATAGTATGAAAATGACTGTATGATACATCATATATGATAATTATGTTTTATTCGAAAATAGTTTTCCTTGGTGATACACACCTTCTTATGAAAATAATTCTTTAAGGGATTTTAATATCCCGTGAATACCTTAATATTAATCCCAACACCTAGGCTTGGGTTACGGTATTGCATTTCAATTCCAATTGGAAGAATTTAGACATTCGTTGCAGCCACCGCATACGATGATCAGTTGTACTGCAATAAAAGTAACATTTTCTACTAGTAGAAGGACGACACCTTCACCTCTCCGTTATCACCCTTGCCGCATATGGGCTATGTGTCCTCATTTCGGGTATACACACACTTCGCAGGTCTATAGGTACATATTATACCGTCTCCTACGGTACCAGTAGTCTATCCAATACACGAAGTACTTGGATCCTACCCCTCCCTTGTCCTTTAGGAAATCCTATCATATCTCGAGAACTCGAACCACATCGAAGTTCCTCCAAGCGTTTTGCTTGTTGATAGGCATAACTTTACTGTATATATATATATATATATATATATATATATATATATATATATGTACTTCCGAAAGTTTCGGAGGAAGTACTAATGATGTGAGTTGACCGTTGTCAACAGATAATTAAATAAGGGGGAAAAGTTTCTCCTTGAAACTATATTCAAAATATTAATAAGTCGGGATAATATTCACCAACGATCTGAAATTATTCGAATGATATTCCGAAATCAGAAAGTATGTTTTAAATCAGGATCTATGATTTTTAAATCAATAATAAACCCTTTAATAAATAATTAAATGATAATCGATAATAATCAAACCTCGAATGAGTTTACTCTCTAAAAGATCATTTAAAAAAATAATATTCCTCAACTAGTTTGTGTCTACATAATTAATTAATCTATAATGATTAATCGGTTTTGAAATAATTAATCTTTGTAGTATACTACTCCCATAATAAGGAATAAGTATATAGTATTTATTATTCGAACAATAAAATATAGTTGAGGGAATATGATCGTTGGGAAATCGTTTTAATAAAAGTTCGAGGTGTTTTAATGTTTCGTAAGTGGACGTTGAGTCCCTTTAAAATGTACTACTATGGACTTATAATCGTCCTATAATATCACCGGAAATGATTTCCGGGTTTTATCTTAAATCCCGACCGATTCTCGGTCTTATATAATACGTCACGCTTAAAGCGAAATAACATTTCACGATATATACTTTATCGTACAACATCGCTATATTATGCGAAATTCAACAACTATGTATCATGTCAAGCATGGTATTTATGCAATGATAGTAAAACAATCCTTTCACAACACAACAGTAAAAATGGAGTTGGGTTCGTAAACTTGCCTGGGTATCTCGAGGTGGAGGATGCTCTAGGTTCCGCTCGGAAATCTATAACCATAACACAATTCACTTTGTTAGGTCCCGTTCTAATTTACGGCGACTCGCACTCATGTGCTACTTATTATGCTCCCTTTCAACTTATATTACCCTTATTTATTCCTTTAAGTCATATTCACATTATGGTCACTTCATTTTTCTAAGTATCGTAGGTTCATTCTCATTATCGTCGTCGGCTCCGCTTATAGATTCTTACGGTTTCTACTCACGCGGTCTCGTCTCCGACATTTTTATAAAATTGAGAAATCATTCTTTTCACTTGAAATTTTTATGGAAGTTAGGAAACTCAATATTTTACTCTCTGTAAAATTTTATGATTTATGAACACTTTTAAGTCGATCCATTATATTTTAAAAGTTCGTGATTTGTAGCAATTTTTGTCGCGTAAATCACTTTTACTAAAACGGTCATAACTTTTGATCCGTAAATCAGAATCAAGCAATTCAAGCGCCTAAACGATACTTATAACATTTTCTATCCTAAACAATGGTTATTTTTCAAGAAACTACAGTTTACAACTTCGGGACTTTCTGCAGAAACTTAAAGTTACGGTTTGTTGGTTTTAACGAAGTTACGTTTACGATCGGGGTTTCGTTTACGCCCTAACTCTTAACACAACCACCAATAATCATCATATAATAATCAAAACACAAAATCCTCTCAAGAAAATCTAGTTCTTGAGGCAACAACAACCAATCTTAAATCTACTTCACTTAATCATCAAGATTTCATCAATAACACTCATTACACTAGGTTTACTACCACATACTAAATGGATCTTTAAAATGAATCTTAAATAAAGTTGGGCCAAAGATTTTTACCTTTATTGAAAGCTTGAGATGTGTTCTTGAGGATGGTGTAGGCTTGGAAGTGCTTGGTATGAATTTTAGAACCTAAAACCACCATTGAAATCAAGAAACCAAAAAGAGGTTACTATTCACACTATTCACTAGTGAGTTTCTTGAATTTATTCCCCCCATCAAACCTTGATAAAAAGAGATGAAAGAATTTTCTTACCTTATTTTAATTGCTAGGAGGCTTGAGAATTAATTGGGTGATTTTACAAGAGCTAGAACTTGGAGATTTGAATTTGATTTCTCCCCTTTTTTCATTAGGGCCGAATGGAGCTTCCAAGGGGGGTATTTATACTACTCTTGGTTGCTTCTATTGGATGCTTTGCTAGGTTGCTTCTAGGAAGATGAGGTGATATCTTTGCAATTGATTTTATTATCCTAGTATAGTATTCTAGGTTGATTCTTGGTTGCATATCTTAGGGACAAATCCTAATAGCTTACTAGGTTACAAGCTAAACTACAAGGTTAGCTTCCTTAGCACACTATTTTGCTAGCTAGCTTGATCATCCTATGGTTAGCTCACTATTTGATGAAGTAACCATGGTTACTTCCTTACCATGGTTTAGTTAGTGCGTTAAATTTATTTATTTAATCATTTACGCGTTCGCTCGGTTACTTAAACGTTTTCGTAATACTTACTCATAATTGGTTTGTGAAGTAATTCCTTTCGTATTTATTCCTTATATTTTTATTATCCTACTTGAATATAAATTCGTAGGATTTTAATCTCGTAAATATATTGTGATTCCCGTAATCCTCGATGAGTCGTAAATACGGTCGTTTTTCAAAGTTCATTTTCTTCGAAAACTAATAGCGTTTACATACACTCATTTGGTACGTATAGTCGTAATATCAACTCCGAAACTCATTTTCTCATGCACTACATAGTGTGAGCTCAAAAGTTTTTCCCGTCTGTCAGGGTTACTATTCATTAAACATTTTATAAGGTCTCAAAAATTTGAGTTATTACAGTATTTCTCCTCAAAACTGATTCAGGTTGACATTTTGGAATCTAGACTTTGTAGAAGAGAGAAAATAACATCCAACTTGGAATTTGTAGCATTCTGACCACCCTCCAAAGTTGTCAGCTTCTTAGACATAAGATCTTGTTTTGCTTCCAAGTTAAACATTCTCTTTAGCAAACCACTTTATTTATTTGTACCTTTAATATTCACATAAAGATCAACAATATCTTATCTGAAAGTAACATTATCTCGCTATAGAGCAGAGACAGAAGAATGCAGTCCTTTGACTAAAACTGTAGTGGATTTGATAGATGCTTTCATATCAGAATTTGAAACCAATTGAACAACATGATCAACTAAAGTATGAGTAGATTCCATAGAGATCGTTTCAATTGGTAATCTCCAAGAATGATTCCATTCTTGAGCCCTATGAGGATGTAGAATAGAAGCATGACCAGATGATGAACCAAAAATAGACAATTTAGATGCTTTACTACCAGCTTTCAGAGCATCATCATCAGGATTATCATCATCAGAGTCATCAGAATGATCTTGATCACCAGAAGATTTCTCAGGAATATTAGAATCAACATCAGAATCAGGAACTATACCTTTGAGTTTTAAATCAAGATTTGATTTAGAAGACTTAGTTACCATAGTAGATCCTGAAAGAAAAGAACCATGAGTACCTAAATCTCTCTATTCTTTTAAAGTGATCTCATCACTTATTACACCACTTATCTCATGACTTTTAATAGTCAGAGCTACCTCACAAGGATTAACTAAATTCTGACTCTCATCTACCTCTCCTTTTGCCAGGTAAGGATCCTGCCTCTCTTTAATTCCGTTTTTCGCTAAATATTTTTTCTCATTCTCACAAGAAAAGCTCAGAGAAGTTTATCCTACAGAAATAAGAGGTGGCTGAGAAGAGTTGTCTATGATCATATGACTAGAAGTATTCCTTTATAAAGGTCTAATCATAGTCATGTCAGCAGATAAAATAGAGTGTAAAGGATTTGTAACTTGAGGAAAATCAATCATTGGTATAACCTTGAGTGGTTGCACCAAGATTGCTTCAATCTTATCTTGAGAAGTGATCTGTACATTTGTATTTGTAGAATCAGGAACAGCTGCATCATGAATTGTCTTTGTGGCAATAATGTGCTGCTTGTTAGGAAATGACCCCATATTAGGATTTGGTACCAAACTTGCAACAGTACTTTGAACTGTTGGTTCTTGTGTGACTTGAGGTGTAGAAGCCTCTTAATCCTTTGAACTAAAGGTTCTTGTGTACTTCCCTCAAATATAGGATCATTGATAACAACATCCAATTCATCATTGTGCATTTAATGAGCTTTCCTGTCTTGTACAGTCTTTAGAATGTGATCAACCACAGAAATTTAACTTCCTTGAGCAATGTCAGGAATAGTCAGATGTGATGTTCTGCTTGTACCTACACTTTGAGAAGGTGGTTCTTGTGTAGCTGGGGCATGAACAATTGCATCTTTACTTTGAGAAGATGGTTCTTATGTACTGTACCCCTTCTATGGTGATTGAAGTTTGGTCTTCTTGCTTTGAGAAATTGAAGAAGTTTGTGCTTTTCTCTTGATAGACTTCTGCATACCAACTTCCTTAGCAATTTCAACTATCTGGGTTGTGTGAGATGTAGTAACTGTCTGATCAGGAATTGTCACAATCTTGTCAGGAATTGCTTGAGACCCGTCAGGATTAGGCAATGAGTTGTCATGATTTGTAGATTCCTGATCCAGAGCAATATC
Source organism: Apium graveolens (assembly GCF_009905375.1). Lineage (NCBI taxonomy): Eukaryota > Viridiplantae > Streptophyta > Magnoliopsida > Apiales > Apiaceae > Apium > Apium graveolens. The sequence goes on along the minus strand of NC_133652.1, from coordinate 264,735,479 downwards.
AGCCAACACTGTAAGACCATCTGATTTCTTTTGAATCTTTTCTGTTGCCTTCATTAGTCTTCTTTTTTAGGCTTAACAGTTGCAATCAAACTTTGGTCTTCTTTTGCATTAACACCAGTTACCTCCATTGGTCTAGCAGGCTTCTTGAATACAATTGGATCATCACTGTCACTTTCAGTGTTTGATGATTCATCAACCAGCTTAACATCAGCTCTAATTTTCCTTTTCTTTCTATCTATATTCTCCTTGATTTTTGTTACTGATGAAACACTTTTCTTCCTTGCTCCACCTTTTTCCTCCAAAGATTTAGGTGAATGTGTAACAACCTTTAGACTTGATTATCTCTGAGACACATCAGTCTTAGCTATTGTCTTTGATTTTGCAACTGATTCCTTTTGAGAAGAACCAGAGGTGATAGAGTGTTTCGATTTAAGTGAAGAAAAATGGACACTTTGGTCAGGAACATGGTTGGATTTGCCCTGTTCCACAGTGTCAGGATTTGGAAAATTATATTTGTCAGGCATTTTGTTAGACAAAACACCCACAATTCTCGTGGTAAAACTGTTCATCTCCTGAAAGTATCTTTCCATTTTCCTAAATCAGTGTGAGATTTAAAATTAATTTGAAAGATCATCAGTAATTTATCTTTTTCAAAACTTTCACCAGGTAAAAGATATGTAAAAATCAATTTTAAGAACCTAGTGTAACCAACATCATTCTGCTGTCATAACGAAATAATTTGAAATACCATCTGAGTCCTGTCCAAACCTGTATGCTTGATCTGTTTATTAATATTGAGATAGCTTAAGAATAGTTAGTTGTACATGTGTGAATTATGAGTATTAAACAGATAAATATGAAATCAACAAATAATTTAACAAAGCTTCAACAGAATCAACAATTTTTATATTAACAGATAAAAACTGATTATAAACGTACTCTCTCAAAAGGATGAACAAATATCTTTGAGAGCTGCTAGGTTATGTGAATGATATAACAATGTTCGCAGTGCTTATAACATGAACCTAATATGTGCTTTATATAGAGCACAGTTACACAATCAATAAGGAATCCTATTATATTACAATAAGGAAACCTATTACATATCCATGTATGATTGTTTTTGAGATAAAGTCCTTCACTGCCTTGAATTCCTTCTTTCCTTTCCCTCCTTGAATATCTACTAAAGTGATAAATCCTGATGACATCATCTACTGATCATCAACATCGAGTACTAATATAAGTACTGATGATGTCATTCTTCAGTAAATACTGATATAAGTCCTGATAAGAACTTCTGATAGTTTCTGTCCAGATATCATCAATTATATCTAACAATCTCCCCCAACTTTTGCATTATGAAAATATGTACAAGTTCCAATTGATGATGTCAAAACTATCTAAATGCAGTAATCAAGTAAACGTATTCATTATTACTTCAGTAAATCAAACTTTACTCTTCATTCTGAACTCTAACACAGTCTAGAAAATCTTCAAGAAACTTCCTCAACAGATTTTCTTCCATTACATCCAAATACCATTGCATCCTCTGATTATATTCTATCAGTTCATCTGTTGATTCATCATTTTGATAAATGAAAACCCTGAGATTATGTAACTTTGAATTTCCAAGAGATAGATCATCCAGCTCCAGAAACCCAATTTTCTTTCCATCAGGATTAAAGGTTAAAACTTTGGTCCCTAGACTTATTTCTATCTTGGCTCCTTCAATAGGCATATCAACAACATATTCAGTTTGATCAATGTACTTTAGAATGTAGTTAGATTTGTAAGGCATTCCTCTCTGCTTTAACTGTATCAGGTGTTAGTGTTTGTGCCCTAGAGACAACACTATTATGTTTATATTATGAAACATTTGGATTATTAATTATGATTCTATGGATTATTATTTAGTAATTTATTATATCTTTATTTTCTGCGATAAAATGTAAGATTAATAAATGTCCTTGGAATATGATATGTAAATATATATCTCTAAGTACGTGACTTAAAAATGAGATTATGAGAATAATATTGATATTCCTAAAGGTCCCTAGTCAAGTATTATTGTTAAGGGACGATAATAATACGTTGAGACTAGTGTGTTTGTTGACTGATGATCACATCTCATTGATCATAGGTATGGTGATACTAAAGTCAAAACACATGCACATATATTAAATACATGGTGCTGGATTGACCCATTGTGAGATACTACATGTTTAAAGTGTCATAAGTTAATCTCACAGTGATAATGATGTATTGGTCCTTAAACCTGAAATCATTATATTTCTATACAAGAATTAATATATTTTGATACTATTGAAAGTTATCCTTGACCGGGTAATCATAAAAGTAGACATTGGGTATATTATGAATCGTATGAGAAATATGAATGATCTAGATGGGATTTAGCCCTCCTATATTAAAGGAGTGATATTATTGGCCTCATGATTCAGTAAGACTATAAAATGCATGGTCGTGCTCAAATACTGATTTGTTTAATAGTTTACTCATTGATCAAGGAAAGAAGGATTAAACGTTTGTAGAGGATGACACAATGCATGCCTCGAGTTTGATCTATAATATAAAGCTAGAGGGATTATATTACATTGTACATTATTACGAAAGGTGTAATTGAATCACCAATTATTATTATTACCTGGGTAACAATGATGTATTACTAGATACCACTCATTGTTTATAAATTTATTATTAGAAAATAAAATTATTGCCAACGTAATAATAACCTAAAGGGTCACACACAAAGAACGTTTAAAACAGAGTATTATTTAAATTATGAATTTAAATATATTTTATTATTACTTCGAATTTAATTATTAAATTAATTAAGTGAGACTTGAATAATTGTATATATATTAGAATTCGAATTTAATAATAATATAAACCCAAAATCAGATTGGGTCTTTTTAGAAGCCCATTAGGTTTAGGGTTAGGCCTTAATCCTCTCTCCCCTATATATACATTAAGTTGTATATTTTTAGGGTTAGAAGTTGCATCACATTTTTGGAGAAAAATCCTAGCAGCTCTACATCCTAGAGAGGCTAGAGAGAGAGAGAGAGAGAGAGATGAAGATGCAACCAAATCGGCTAGTACCGGCTCCGTGATCGTTGGACGATCGGACATTCGTGTGGATACCTTTGGAAAGCAGATCTTCGCAAGGAGGGCTGTTGTGGTTCATCAAGATCAGAACGTCCGTTACAGTCAGAAGGAAAGCTTTATTAAGGTACATGATCCTATTCTCCATAATCATCCAGTATTTATACATAGATCCTGCGGTAGGGATTCAAAATTTTTATTATTCCACTGTATTTTAATGCTCGAATCCCTAACATCAGGTTCTTTATGAATGCAGACCATCTGGCGGTTACAGAATTAGTTATCTTGAAAATTATAGCAATAAGTTCCAATTCCTGTCATGGTTTGTCTCTTAACTGTTCTTGTGTCAACCTTAAGTTTCTCCCAGACTCCAGAAAATAAATAATTTTTTCTCCAACAAGATCAATAAGAATTTAAACTAATATGATCTTCTATAAGTCTTCAAACATCACATTATCTCCGATTTCTGTCAGATTAGCATGCTTTCTTAGAATCAAAACATCTCCTATAGATGGATAAACATTAACCTACCCAGACCACTTGTGATTCTGGGTTGTCTAGGATGAGAATTTCCACTGTAAATCTTCTTTAATGTTTCAGAAGAATCTCTTCTAGGTGCTGGTTTCTTACTTCCCTATAGTAGCTTATTCTTCTCTTCAAGAGTAAGTTCTGGCTTATCAGAGACTATGTCTTTAGAATCATGATTTGATAATTTAGCTTGAATTGGGTTTGAAAAATCATCAGTATGAGTAGGATCAGAGATTGTGATTAATTGAATAACAACTTCTTCTTTATTAACTTGAGCAATGTCAGAGGTTAATTTCAATTTTTTAGCCCAGTCAGCTCTATGAATCTTCCTTCTTTGATGAGCTTGACTAACTTTTTCTTCTTCAGCAATTTTATCAGTATCAAAAGATTGAGCAACTTTATAGATTGGATCTATCAGTATTTGTGATTTAGTTGCTTTAGATACTGATTTCTGCTTTGCAACAACTTTGGCTTTAGGCTTTGAAGGCTTGGACTTCTCTCTTATATTCTCTTTCCCTTTATGACTTCTGTCAGCAGTTAAGATAGCTTGAGACCTAAGAGATCTTTCAGCCTCTGCCTGACTCACCTTCTTTTTACCATCCCTTTGGTTGGTCTATTAGAAGGATCATCTTTATATGGATCTTGAGCGATAACAGCAGTATCAGTATTTATTGTCTTTACGAAATTCTTGAAATCTTCCTCCATTTGTCTTAGCTGTTCTAGATCAACTCTAGAATTTTCTTTTTCAAAGATTCTTCTACTCACCTCAGAGTCAAATGCTTGAATTTTTGGGTTTTTTTAGAATTACTTTCAGAGTTTGAAGATACTGGCTTGCTTCTGCACCAGCTTCTATCTCCAGAATACCTTGGTCTTCACCAACAGTTGTGACTTTTAAAGTTAGTTTAGTTGTTGTAGTCACAGCTAGTTCTTTAACTCTTCTTTCATTTCTCTTACTTTCTCCACCTTGTCTAGATTGAGACCTAGTGATTGCTTTTGATGAACCACTAATTCTAACTAGCTCTTCACCTCTTCTCCTTTTACTATCCTTCTGTCCCTCCTTATTACCTCGATCAAGATTTTCATCATCAGTATTTGTCAATGTTAGCTGCTTGCATTTATACTGAATAATTTTCTCCCTTTTTTTGGCATCATCACCAAGCAGTTGAGAAAGAATCAGCTCCATTGAATTATGTACCTCTGTAAGTTTTTCAGATATTTGAACTTGCTTAGCTTCCAATCTAGCTTGATTAGCTTTAATTATAGTTTTTCTGGCAACAATTGGTGCAATTTGCTTCTGAATTTCCTGATGAGTAGTCAGCCTTGAAGCAATCAATGATTCTTTGATATGATTGATTTGAGAAGTAGTTGCTTCTTGAGCTGTATGTAAGGATCTGACAACCAGAGTAGATGCTTTCAGATGAATCAGCATATCAGGATTTTGAAATCTCTGTTCAGCTATTTCCAGATGTTCAATAGCATTTGTTCTGGAAATAAGATATGTATCATCTTTCCATTTAGCATTCCATATTGCATCAAAATAATCCTACTTCTTCTTGGCATCTAACTCCTTCAGCTTCTGTTGCCTCACATGAGTAGGCATATCTTCAAGGAAGAAAAGATCATCCTCAGCATCTATAAGAGCATTTGAAATATTAGCTTCTTAACCATCACTATATTCTTCATTTACAACTGGATCTTGAACTATCTGTTGAACTTCATCACCAGCTTCAGCATGTAAGATAGATCAGAAATTGGTGCAGTATGTGATCCAGCAGCTTCAGAAGCTTTAATACTATCAGCAGTTAACTCCACATCTTCAAAAATTGTAGATAAATGAACTGGAGCTTCTAAATTTACTTCTAGAACCTCAGCTCCTGTCGAGTGCTGTGGTGACCCTGTAATGGATGAAACTTTATGAATGGACTATTGTGCTACTACATCTTCAGCAACAACAGGGAGAACTTCAGGTGGTAGAATTGAAGATTGAATGGACTGTTTTTCAGCAAAAATAAGGATTGCTACTTGCGGTCGAATAGTAGATTGAATGGACTGTAGGAAGTATCAGTACTTAGACCTGCAGGGAGATTATCAGCACTTGGTACATCAGAATTTATCAAAGGGTCAACAGACTATTATTCAGCAGCTGTTTCTTGTGTACTATGTGCACCTGCAAAATATAACAATTATCACTTAATCTCTATATTCTTTTAAAGTAGTCTCACTACTCCTCACACCACAAAACTCATAACTTTTAATAGTCAGAGTTTCCTTACAAGGATTACTAAATCATGTCTCTCATTTATCTCTCCTTTTGCCAGGAAGGATCCTGCCTGTCTTTATTTCTGTTTTTCTTTAAATCTTTTCACACAACTCACAAAAAGCTCTGATAATTTGTCCTACAGAATTAAGAGGTGGCTAAAGAAGGGTGGTCCGTGGTCATACAACTATATGTAGTCCTTAAATCAGGTCTAGAAAGAATCATACCAACATGATTTATAACATACAAAATAAATGCTGAAAATACCAAATCAGTATTTAGAACAAATTCTGATAAAGTAAAAACAATATTTATACCTTGTGAATCTGAAGATTCAGCTTCTTTGCAGACATTCAGTGGTGGTACTAATAAGACATCAGCAGATTATGGAGATGAATGAATTCCGCCTTCAGCATTTTAAATTAGAGTAACTGCAGTGGGAGTAAGGCCTTCATTGTAACTTTGATGCAATGGTTCTTGTGTAGCGGGAGAATCAGATATTGCTGGATGACTTTGACACCCAGGTTCTTGTGTACTCTTCTCCATAATTGCAGTAATAGACTCCTGAGGAGGCTTTTCATCATGCCATTATTGAATGGACTTTTCAGTCAAAGGCTCTTCTTCTTCAATATTTGCTACACTACTTTGAGGTGCAGGTTCTTCATCATACCACTGTTGAATGGACTTTTCAGTCAGAGGCTCTTGTTCTTCAATATCTGCTGCACCACTTTGAGGTGCAGGTTCTTGTGGGATTGGATCAGAAGATGCAGCTGATGTACCCCTTTGAGATACAGGTTTTTGTGTGCTTGATCCAGGGAAGAGACCTTTCCCTTAAAGTCTCTTGACACTATCTTCAACTTGCTCATGAGAGACTTTTCTTGCTCTCTTTCTATATTGCCTTATTGGAGAATCAGACAGTTCCACGGGTGCCTCAGCAGTTGTATGGAACTCAGGATTTAGAGTAGATGCACTCTGTGTCTCCTCATAAATTTCCTGTTTAATCTTGAGCAAGTTCTGATTGGAATATGCTTTGACCATTCTTCTTTTCTTTGGCCTTGGGCTTGTACCAACATTAGTAGTTGTGCCCTCTTCAGTTGGTAGTACAACTGGCCTGGGAGAAGAACCGGATAAAAGGTTTGGAAATCTAGAAGATAAGGTAATATTGTCCTTATCTGAATCTGATTCTAATCCAGCTAGCACAAGTTTCTTCTTGATAAATTATGAAGGTTTAGAAGAATGAGGAACTTGTGTTGCTTCAACCTTTGACTTAGCTACAACAGGATTTGTAGCTCTCTTAGCCAAATTTTTCTTTATTTTTACAACAAGTGTCTTTTGGGAGACATCTAAAGTGGCTTCTGTTTGAAGTTGTTGTGGTGGTTGAGTTTGTGTTTGGGTTTGTGTTTGAGATTGTGTGTGGCTTGTTGTGCTAGGGTGTGCTACAGGGGGGTTTCCAACAGTTATGGCCTGTAACTGAGCACTTTGCCTGTTAGGTAAGCCATAAGTCATAGAGAGCCTTGCAATTAGCAAGTTCCTAGCAACTAAAGGTAGCCTCAAAGGAGCTAAATGTCTCTTCTTTTTATCTTGTGAAATTAAATCAGAAAAAGCTCTTTTTGTCAATTTAAATACATGTACTATTTGATTAGAGGGGATAGAGATATCAGGGAAATAAACATTTAAAATCAACTGATAGAATCTAGCATAATATACTATATTTCTATCAGCGTTTATTCTATCACCTATAAAAGATAAGACTACTATACCATAATCATAATGTGAACCATGAATTAGAGAGTACCCTATCTGTTGTGTCATGATGGGCATATCATCAAAATTAGAGGATTTGTTGTTGAAGGCTTTTCTGATACAATCAAAGAAGAAATTACATTCCTTCCTAAGCCCATTCCTTTTCAACTGACCAAGATTCTTTAAATCCTTGTCATAACCTATCTCAGTAAGGAAGCATTTCAGCATCCCCTACTAAGGTAGTGCAAGAGTTATGCGTAAGAAACTGTAATGCGGAGTAATAATCTTTGTCTCATCGTCGAACTCAAACACAAGATTTGGAGTCCCATTGGAATCTCCATCATCATAGACTCCAGTGTTATAGATAGAGAGCACCCGGTCACCTGAAATGGTGGGTGGAGCCGTAAGAGCAAACCCAATCTCATTGGAGCTGAGAAAGTCCTGAAAGATATGGAAATCAATGTTGACACTGCTATTATCCAGTATCGCAGAATAATTATTAGTCACAAACTTTGCACCACCATAATTAAATGGTTTAGAAGCAATGGTGGAGTCATGGTTAATTTGCAAGAAAAAGTTTTGAATAGAATTTGGGGTTTCAGAGTTTATGGATAAGAAAGGGTAAAGTAGCAGAGAGAAAAGTAATAGAGATAAGTAAAGTATTATTTGAAATCAAAAATTGATTTTATAACACATCACTCCACTAATTCAATAACACTTCAATTTAATGGGACACGTGGTAGTATATGACTGACTGTAAAAGTAATCATGTAAACATGTGTTACTGCATGCACAATTCCCGAGAATAAAGTTTTGCATTAATTGAACGTGTTTCATATCCTCACGTCATCGTGTAAACAACTGTAATTACGAAAAATTACCCACTTGCAACTAACTTAAACCCTGTAATCAAAATACTGACTAAAAAAATATTTGAATAAATTCAAAAATTATCATCAGAGTATAATAGTCAATCAAAGTCTGACCATTATCAGTATTTAATCACAACTATCAGGATTTATCAGTCAACACAAGTTTGACCAATATCAGAGTTTAACAACTACTGTCAGGATCTATCAATCAAAACAGGTTTGACCAATATCAGAGCTTATACAAATAATCAGAGTTTAACATGAAAATATTGAATAAAATTAATTGCATGCTTGCATGGCATCAGAATTTAACACAATTATCAATAACTAGCAAGTATTGATACATAATGATAAGATACCATACTCTAACTATCAGTAGTTATTCCTTAATTATCAAAGTTTGAGAAATGTCTTGATATCATTCACCAATCTTGTGAAAGTAGCTTCATAGAAAGGCTTGGTGAATATATCTTCTAATTGCCGATCTGTTGGAACAAAGACCAATTCCACTGTACCTTCTTCTACATGTTCCCTTATGAAATGGTACATAATGCTGATGTGTTTATTCATTGAATGCTGCACTGGATTTCCTATCATAGCAATAGCACTTTGATTATCACAATATATAGGAATAACATAATAGTCTAACTCATAATCCACTAACTGATTCTTCATCCATAGAATCTGAGCACAACAGCTTCCTACAACAATATATTCAGCTTCTGCAGTTGATGTGGAAATTGACTTTTGTTTCTTGCTAAACCAAGAAACCAAGCTGCCACCAAGAAACTGGCAGCTTCCAGAAGTGCTTTTCCTGTCTATTTTGCATCCTGCAAAATCGACATCTGAATATCCAATTAGCTTAAAATCTGAATCTCTAGGATACCATAATCCCAGATTCATGGTGCCTTTGAGATATTTAAAAATTCTTTTCACAGCTAATAGATGAGGTTCCCTTGGATCAACTTGGAACCTTGCACATAGACATGTAGCATACATGATATCAGGTCTACTAGCAGTCAAATATAGGTATTAGCCAATCATACCTCTGTAGTTAGTTATTTCTACTGAAGAACCTGTATTAAATCTAACTTAGTTGCAGTGGTCATGGGAGTTGATGCAGTTGAGCTATCTTGCATTCCAAATCTTTTGAGCAAATTCCAGGTGTATTTGGATTGATTTATGAAAATTCCTTCATCGGTTTGTTTTACTTGTAACCCTAGAAAATAACTCAATTCTCTCATCATACTCATTTGATATCTAGACTGCATTAGCTTTTCAAATCTCTCACAAAGTTTATCATTAGTAGATCTAAAAATGATATCATCAACATATATCTGTACTAATAAGAAGTCCTTACCATGGTATTTATAAAAGAGAGTTTTGTCAATTGTACCTCTTGTGAAACCACTTTCTAACAGAACTAGAGCAAGTGTTTCGTACCAGGCCCTTGGAGCTTGCTTAAGTCCATAAAGTGCTTTATCCAGTAAGTAGACATGATCTGGATACTTTGGATCAATGAACCCTGGAGGCTGTTCAACATAAACTTCCTCTTCCAGTTCTCCATTTAGAAATGCACTCTTTACATCCATTTGGAACACTTTAAACTTCTTGTGAGCAACATAGGCTAGAAAAATTCATATTGCCTCAAGCCTTGCAACTAGAGCAAAATTCTCATCATAATCAATGCCTTCTTGTTGTGAATAACCCTTTACAACCAGTCTTGCTTTGTTTCTTGTAATAATGCCCTCACTATCAGTTTTGTTTCTGAACACCCACATTATACCAACAACTGATCTGTTCTTTGGTCTTGGCACAAGAGTCCAGACTTTGTTCCTTTCGAATTCATTAAGCTCCTCTTGCATTGCTGTAACTCAGTCAACATCTTGAAGAGCTTCTTACACCTTCTTGGGTTCAGTTTGAGATTGAAAAGAATGGTAGAGACATTCATTTTGAGTGGCTTTTCTGGTTCTTACACCACTATCAGGATTTCCAATGATTAAGTCAGTTGTGTGTGACTTAGACCATTTTCTTGCAGATGGGAGTTGACTCCTTGAAGAAGAACCTCCCCCTTGATCCATGAAATCACTGTTATTTCTTTGACTAGTACCACTATCATGTCATGACGCTCCCCCTAAATCAGTGTTCCCATTGTATCAGTATTTGACTTATCAGAATTTGAGGAATGAGAGTCTGATGACTTATCTACTGATGTTTCTTGAGTTGAATCACTTGTAGAAGACTCTGGATTTGAATCATGTTGCTCCCCCTCAACATATGATTCATTATTTGAAGAATTTCCACTGTTATGTGGATCATCAGAGCTTGGAGTGATATCAGGATTTACTGTATCAGGATCATGATTTAAGAGTTCAACATATGGTACTTCATTTTCAAATCTCAACTTGTCATGGTCATCTGCATCTTCTAGACCTGTAATCTTCTTGTCATCAAAAGATACATGTATGGATTCCATGACTGTTCTTGTTCTCAGATTATGAACTCTGAAGGCTTTTGTAGACAATGGATATCCCACAAAAATGCCTTCATCAGCTTTTATATCAAATTTGGTAAGCTGCTCCGGATGAGTTTTGAGAACAAAACACTTGCAACCAAAAATGTGAAAGTACTTCAAATTTGGCTTTTTTCCCTTCACCATCTCAAATGGTGTTTTTCTATGCCTGTTGATCAATGTTGCATTTTGTGTGAAGCAAGCAGTTTGCACAGCATCAGCCTAGAAGTAGGTAGGCAATCTTGCTTCCTCTAGCATGGTTCTTGCAGCTTCTATGAGAGTTCTATTCTTTCTTTCAACAACTCCATTTTGTTGTGGAGTTCCAGGAGCAGAAAATTCTTATTTTATCCCCTTGAGTTTGCAGAACTCTTCCATATAACTATTCTTGAATTTAGTTCCATTATCACTTCTGATGATCTTCACTTTGTATGTTGATCCTTTTTCCAGCTCTCTTACATGATCAAGAAGAATGGATGGAGATTCATCCTTGGTGTGCAGAAAATACACCCATGTGTATGTCGTATATTCATCAACAATTACGAGTGCATACCTCTTCTTGGAAATTGACATAACATTTACTGGACCAAATAGATCAATATGAAGTAGATGATATGGTTCAAGGATGGAGGATTCAATTTTACTCTTGAAAGATGTTTTCATTTGCTTGGATTTCTGGCTTTCTCACAAGATCTTTCTTCACAAGTTTATTGATATTGTTGAAATGAGGTGAGAAAGTCTTTTATGCCAGTTGCAGCTATCTTCCACAATTGCTCTACTAAGTAGATAAACTTCTGATTCATCAGTATTTTTGGAGACCCTGACTTTATATAAACTACCATGTCTTACACTATTCATTGCAATCTTGCCATCAGTCTTACTGACAATTTCACATTGTTCCTCATAGAAGTTCACATGGTAACCTCTGTCACAGATTTTACTCACACTGGTCAGATTATGCTTGAGTCATGCAACCAGAGCTATATTTTCAATGATGACATTTTCAATTTTGATTTTGCCATATCCCAAGATTTTTCCTAAGTTACCATCTCCATAAAAAACACTTGGGCCAGTTTTCTCCTCAAATTCTGATAGCAGGGATTTATAACCAGTCATGTTTCCTGAGCATCCACTGTCCAAGACTAGAGTATTTCTCCTGTTACCTTGCAATCAGTATTTGAAATCAGTTAGTATTTTTAAGGACCCAGACTTGCTTGGATCCTTTGGCCTTTTTAAGTTTGTTAACATATGTAGCAAAAGACTTCTTATCAAAGTTTATGTTAACATCCTTACTATTAGTATTTACACATGTGGAAACATATTTTGCTTTTTTTAAAGAGGGTTTTAGTTTATAATAATCATAATATAAACTGTGATACTCTTTACATGTATAAATAGAGTGCCAAACACTACCACAATAAAAATAAGGACTCTGTGGTTTATATCTAACTGTTTAATTCCTAAACTCTGATGTGGGAGGAACAGTATTTATCTCTTTATTCTTCCTGCAAGAATTAGCAAGATGATTAGTACTACCACAGTTCAAACATGCCTTTCTAGGTCCATTGGGAAGAGTTACATAATTACCATTCTTATTAACACCTACCTTGCCATTTCTATTTTTCCTAGGCCTTTTCTCTTTATTTTTCATGTGTAAATCCTTCAGCTTTTGCTTGAGCTGTTTCTGAGTTATAAAACCAATATTTACTGATTATGTGTGAACTTGTTTACTCTTATCAGTAACTAAGTTTGATCTAGGTGCTGAGGTTGAACCTACCTCATTAACTGATTTAACAGCATCAACACTTGGATTAAAATTAATGGTCTTCAACTGAACCCTGTTTAGTTTGACCTTTGCATAAGTATTTACTGGTTTATTTTTCTCAGTTTCTTTTTCAATTACCTTATCAGAATTACATCTATTAGCATATCCTAATCCTGATCCCCACCAACCATTCTCTTAAATTTCCTGAATTGTTTTTCCCGAGTTAGTCCAAAGTTTAATAACCTCTCTTTATTTAGCTAACTCCTTTTCTAGATAAACATGTTTTTCTAACAATTTTTCTTTAACATAAACAACATTATCTCTTTCTTTTTGAATTTCTAGCATGGAAAGCAACTCAATTTCTAGGTGATCATTCCTTTTCTTTAACTCAGAGTTTTCACTCTTGATTCTATTATTTTCTAAGATTTGATCCCTATAACTAACATGCAGAGATTTAAGAAATAATCTTAATTCACAGATATCATCAGTATCAAAAGCAAGGGTAGTTTGAGGTACCTTTAATTCAGCATTGTCAGCCTTAGTATCAACATTTTCCATGAGAGCATAATTGACCCCATCATCTGAATCTGATGAATTATCCCAGTTTTTCTTCTTTGAGATCAAGGCTTGTTTCTTCTCAGCTTTGGGTTTTCCGCAGTCAGCTGCAAAGTGTCCAATTCCATCACAATTGTAGCATCTTTTCTTTGCCTTGTCAAATTTTCCAGACTTTGATTTCTTCCAGTCAATACTTCTCCCGTTATTCCTCTTATCAGAGTTTGAGGAACTAGAACCTTTTCTGGAAAATCTTCTCCCTTTCTTGAAGTTCTTGTAGACCATCTTCTTGAAGATTTTAACCAGTAGAGCAGCCATTTTTATATGTCTTCATTTTTGTCATGATCACTCTCAATATCTGATTCATTATCAGTATTTGAGTCATCATCTGTAATATCCTGTAATTTTTAGAATTAGATTAATAATAGGAATAATAGAATAAAAGGATTAAAATTAGATAAAGATTGGGATATTAAAATTAAATTAGAATAATGGGCCTATAATTTGGATTGGACTTGAATATAGATAACTTGTAGGTTAAGATATAGGGTTTTGTATCATTATAAATACACACTATTCGTCTTTCTCGTTTTTATTCATAAAATTCGTAGGGCTCTTTTACAAAAAAATCAGCAATCTTGTAAAATTTGTAAACAATTCATAAAAAAATTGTTACGACCGGAATTTTGTGTAATATTATTTGTGAACTCTGTATAATAATTTAGTCGATTATAAATATACTTATTGATCGTACATATGTGTGAATGGAATTTGCCGCGTTATAAATTGCTTTACTCAGAATATGAATTTTTCAAAGCGATAGTTTTATTAATTGCTCCTATTTTTGATTTATAAAGAATATTCTTTACCATGGAAAATTATCTTTTAAAAATTATTTCATTCGTAAATTTCAAAAGTAATCTCATAAAATTTCTAAAAATCCAAGTTATTTTATGGTATAAATTTTATAATTTTTGAACTTTTATTTTATTTTATAAAAATAGATCTTTGAAAATTAGTTGTTAAGTAATTATCAAATTACATGAATATCCTTTCATGCAAATACCCTCCCATTCAACTAAAGGGATAAAAAGATAATTCCAACCCCACTCACTCTCATTCTACTAGCCAATTTACCACTTTGTCCTTGCATGCAAATTTACCTAACTTTAGCTAGAAGGTTACTTTTGTCATTTACTAAATCCACTCACTTTTAGTCAAAACAAAGGCATAAAAACAAACACAAGTATCATAGCACTTCATTTTTTCACTCCACCATTCCACCCACTCCTTCCTCCTCCCCCCCTCTCGGCTCAACCCTCCCTCTCGGCTCAACCCTCCCTCTCGGCCATCCCATAGCCGAGGCCCCCCATCCCCTTCTTTTCTTCATTCTTTCACTTAAACAATCATCTTATATTCAAGTAATCTTACTCCCTACATGTTGTTTTTATATATTTCAAAAGTTTAGAGTGAGAAGTTTATGTTTTGATATTGCATGTCATAGTTTTAATTGGAACTCAAAGTACAATCTTGATTCTCATGGATTTAAGGTTGTATTATTGAGAGAACTACAAGGAATGGTAAAATGCCAAGTCAAGAGAGTGAAGCTCTTGTTTTTAATGGCCATTTCCCTTCCATTTCATTTGGCCATGACCATAAGGGAGCCGAATGAATGGTTCTTAGTGATGTCTTGTTGCCTTGTTCAATTCTTGTATGTTTTTGTGATAATGGCATGAATTTTGTAGTGAAAACTTGATTAAACCCTTTGCATGCTAAGTGATCATTTAGTTATAGCTTATGCTATGCTTGCATGTTGATTTTATGATAAAATTATTGTGGAAATCATATGATTTTGACTTGTAAGATGTGAAGGCATGTATGCATGTAAACAACTCATGATTTTCGGAAGTTTTGATCATTTGGATTGATAATTGTTAGTAGGCTTTAATTTCAGTAGGGTTAAGATATTAATCTTGATTTGTGCTCCTTGATATGTGATGTTAATTCATATATATTTATAAAAAAGATATAACTTGTTATTTTTAAAAAACTTGATGACTTGTAATTAGTGTAGTATGTTAACTTTTGTTTTGCTATGTTGCGATGATCTCCACTAAGTAAATATTGAGTGTAGAAGAGTTAGTTTAGTAGATCACCTTAGTTAAGGTTTGGTTTGGGTTTTTGGTTGTTATTGGTTGGGTTTGTCAAGTAAGAATCTTGGTGGAGAGTATTAGTTTCTGCAGAAAATCAGTTTGGTACCCTGAGGTTTAAAGTGAGATTTGACCTTGTCATTATTGTGCACTTTGAGGCCCAAGTCACCAGAAACTAGAACTAGGAGTATACAATAGGTTTTAGGTGTTTTTTGGAGGTTTGCAAGACGTTTAGTTAGGTGCACGAGTGGAAACACAAAATCTGTCCAACAGGGGACAATTTTTTTGCAACTTAGAATTGGGAAATTTTGACCATGTCAGAGGTAGGCCCTCATTAGGCCCTGTTGGTACTTAGTTAGAGGGAGTGTCAGAGGAGCTTTTCCAGCCATAGTTCATAGGATTTGAGTTAGAATCATGTGTCATAAGTTAGTTCAAATCAGGACCCTTTTCTGCCCAGAAAAACAGGGGAAGCGTAGACTTTAAGCTTAGGCCTAGGGAGGCCCAAGCTAGGCCCTTGAGCCACATCAGGTTTGGGAGTTGGCTTATGATCAGGAGAGTCTAGTGTAAAAGTTTTGGAGGTAAAATTGAAGTGTAAGAGTGTCAAATGCACCCAAGAAACCTTAGATGTCATTCTGAAATTTATCATGATGAGCACATTCACTTATCACATAGTTTTAGAGCACTTAGGTGTGAATTTTTGGTTGACCACCATAGTTACAAGATAGCATAAAGTCAGTAGAGTGAAAAGCACAAGTTAGGGTCAATAGGAATTGGATGGTTTAGTAAAGGCAAATCGAGTTAGGAGGCCAAAATTTGGAGATTTTCTCTAGTTTAGCGACCAAGTGACTTAAGTAAGTGGAGCGAGATCATCCAATCCTAGTGTTGCAATATGGTGTGTATGATATTATTTGGTACTTAAATATGGTATGTGAGCATATGTGGCTATGTTTACTATTATGATTATAAGGTGATTGTAAATTATGTGTATATAGGCCTAAGTGTCATTGTGTTTAAATTTTGGGTTTACAAATAGGTTGAGTTGGTAAGAATATATTATAATGAGGTTATTATTATCTGTGTAGGATCTCGAGACGAGGGTAAACTTTCCATTAAGGTCGAGTAAAGCTTCCAGTTGCTCCTACCTGCCAGTCAAGTCCAGCCTTTCTCAAGGCAAGTGATTCAACCTGCCTTTTTCGTTTACACTGCAAATGTGTGATAACTAATTCATATATATGATGCGAGTATTTTAATTCACCTTGATATACATGAACCGAGTGGTTTCGAATCTATATATGTGGTATATGAAAATGACATGAACCCTCAAGTATTTATTTCAAGTAGTTTAACTCTACTTGAAGATTTCTATGCAAGTAAATCAAAAGTCCTATCATGCTAGTATACCCAAGTAATTGTGATGTTGAACCATGTGCAAGTTATACTCAGTAACCTTATCTTAATACCTAAAAGTCAGTCATTCCTTAACGATTATCCATGATTGTTTGATAACCCTATCTTTACCCTAAAGCATGAAACTCTGTTATACCTTGAGTTAATGCTCACCTTCTCTATATTTTAATACCTATACCTCATTTGGAACCATTAATGCTTACTTCTCTATATTCTTAAATACCTATGTCTTACCTGGAAACATTTCCTAGAACCTCGTTTGACCTTGTTCCTTCATACTATCTGATAACCTTGCTAAATCTCACTGTCAAAATCCTTGTATATAGAAACCTTGCAATTCCGTTGATGAAGTATAGTCTAGTTGATCATGGCCTCGAAATTTAGTGGACCTTTTCCCTGTGCTTCATAGTTGATCTATAACCCTTGATAAAGATGCTTACTGTTTAAGAAATTAATCGTCACCTGGCATTAGTTTTTAATGAAATAAAAAGTTAAAATTTTGATTTCCAGTCCCAAAGGGGGGACAAATATTTTCTTTAAATAGTGGATTTGGACTGAGATGCAAGTCCTTTCTGCTCTTAATTTGTAGGCTTAAAAGTTGCCTAGGGATCCCATTAATGTTCTAGAACCTAGCGAGGTTCGGGATTACTTCGCGGCTGATCACCGGCTGTAATCCGTAGCGTCATAAAATGGTTTTTGATAAAAAAATGGTTTGAATGGTTTTGTTACAAATAAATGATGCCATCACTCAAAAGTTTATCTCTTGCTATTATTAGCTCTACTTTCACATTGTTATTCTTATATCTCGATTTATGTTTTGTATTATATTGTATAGCACTTGTTGAGCATTTGGCTCACTACTTGCTTTCACCCTGATATTTCAGCTAACAGATATGGTTAGATTCAAGCAGACAGCGCGTAAGACTTGTGATGCCGATGCATATGTCCGAGCTCAGGTAGATTAGTGATCATTTTATGTGAGGACTCGATATTAGAAATCAGGTTGAAATAATTAATAGTGTTGGGCTGTTCCAAACCCTAAACTGTAAGATCTTGGATTCAGTTGTATTTACTTTCTTTTGTTATCTATTGTAATAATTGGTATTATATATTGTTAAGTCGAGGCGTGACAAAAATCATCATAAGTCAGAATTCGTTGATACAGGGCTTTTCGGAAAGGTCTTTTCGTTCTCTACAACTTTCGTGTTTTGTATTTTCCTATTAAACGTTATTTAGAGGGTCAAAAAGGCTATATTCAGATCTGGTTAGATTTTGAGGCAGAGATGGCAACGGGTCGGATCGGATCAGGTTTTGTAAGATCCAAATCCGATCCGTTATGTTTCGGATCAGATCGGGTTCGGGTACGGATATTAAAAACAAAGATCCAAATCCGATCCATCGGGATTTTTCAAGTTACGGGTCGGTTTCGGTTTAATTCGGATATTTTAAAATTAATTAAATAAATTTATATTATTATACAATATGTTATTTTAAATGTTAAGTATACAAAAATAATACTTTATATATTGTCAAGAAAGGGTTGGTGTAGTGGTTGAGGTCTTAATTTTCTAAATATAGGTTAAAAGTTCGACTCACACCGTACGTATATTTAACTAAAAAATAGTACTCTACATATATAGATGATTCAGTATTAGCGTCAAATATAATAAATTTAGTTATCGATAAATTATCCAATGTCTCGGTTATTAACATTAGATTTAAATATTTGATATAGATAAATCATGCATTATTGTTATAAATTATGTATGATAGGAATATGCTATCAGTTTTTTTTCCAGGTTTTGGGTTCAGATCGGGTTTGGAACATATTTCGGGTTTCGGTCCGGGTATCGGTTCGGTATACCTAAGATCCGGATCCAAACTCTTTCGGGTATAAAAATAAGATCCAAATCCAAAAAATCAGGTTCAGGTAAATCCAAACGGATCGGAATGGGTCGGGTGTTAAGAATATGTTGTGTACTTGATGATAAGTTAAACAAAACACTTAGTAGATTTAATTAAGTGAACTTGTAGCTTCCAACGAATGATCACTTTTAACATCCGTTGAAAGGGTAGCTTATACATTAATAAGTTTAGTAGCACATTTATGCATATTGTAACGCCTTAGAGAACTGGATGTTGTAGAATGTTTTAAGTCATGTTGACTACTAGATTGATATTCAAGATAGTTTGGTCAATTATAAATATTATATGCCTTGTAATCTTGTATAAATGAAATGGAGTCAACTGTCGTGAAGATAGTCTCAACGGATGTTCCACAAGGCTTCAACGGATAATCAACTCATGTCTCAACGGATGATCAACCAGACTCTCAACGGATGATCCAAAAAGGTCTCAATGTATGATCTAACTGAGTTTCAACAAATGATCAAATTCAAAAGAGCATTTGATAGTGACTTGATAGTCACATACGTTGATTGTATGCTAATGGAATGTGGCAGTCTATTTATAGGTTTAGAGAACAAAGAAGCATTTCTTTTTCCATGCTAATCTGAAGATATTCAAACATGCTGGATTGAGAAATGAAGAAGCATGAAATTAGACTATAAACATTTTGTATTATTTATTTGTCTTTTTATCATATAACTTGGTGATATATAAACCAAGTGTAGCAAGTAAGACAATAACGAAGTTAGTGAGCAATTGCCAGAGAAATAAAAAAAGCTACATCTGTAAAGAATTTCTTTGTTCTTTGTAAGTTCAACTTGTAAGCAGCTGTGTGCAAACATTATATCACAGAGTTCTCATATTAATATATATATCTCTGGTGGAAAATTTTAATCCACCAGAAAGTTTTTAAATACTTATATTTGATTACTTTGTGTTTTGATTTCAACAATACTTTCATTCCGCACCATAGCTAAATTAAACACAGTTATATATATTCATAGTAGAGCTGTTCTTAAAATTGAAAAAGTAGCCAGAATTACATTCAACCCCCCTTCTGTAATTCCTTGTTATATTGTTAGGGAATACCAATTGGTATCAGAGCAAGCTCTTGAAGAACAAGGAGTTTAAAGATCACAACAACTAATAAGATGAGCATAAATGATGTTAGAGTAAAAATTCCATATCTGGACAAAGACAACTATCACCATGGGAAGGTGAAGATGCACCTACATCTCCTCTCTCAAGATGAAGAATATATGGACCGCATTGAGAAAGGTCCACATTTCCCTATGAGAGCTGCTACAGGAAATGAGCCACCTATCCCAAAGCCTAGAGCAGAATGGTTTGATCCAAATATTAAACAAGTTCATAAGGATAAGAAGGCCATGAACATATTGTTTAATGGTGTTGATGGTGACATGTTTGAAAATATCATAAACTGCAAAACTGCTAAAGAGGTCTGGGATACTATTCAGGTTATATGTGATGGAACTGAGCAATTAAGGGAAAATAAAATGCAACTCTTGATTCAGAAATATGAGCATTTTTATAGTGAAGAAAGTCACTCACTGACATTTTCAGTTGCTTTCAAAAACTGCTGAATGCTCTAAAGTTGCATGGAAGAGTCTGTCAAACAAAGGACTCAAACCTCAAATTCCTTAGATCTCTATCAAAGGAATGGAAACCTATGACAGTCTCACTAAGAAACTCTCAAGATTACAAGGAATTCACCTTAGATAGACTGTATAGGATTTTAAAGACCTATGAGCTTGAAATAGAGCAAGATGAGAAGCTGGAGAAAGGAAGAAAGAAAGGAGGATCCATTACATTGGTTGCTGAGAAAGAAAAGGAGAAGGAGATAAAGGTTGAAGCTGTTGAATCTGTACCAAACCCTAGAGTTTATGAAGGCAAGGGAAAAGGGCTAGTTGCTGAACATGAAGACCATCTTAGTCAAGATGACATGGATGACATAGATGAGCATCTGGCTTTTCTATGCAGGAGGTTTGCCAAGCTCAAATTCAAGAAGAATTTTGGAGCATCCAAGCCAAACAGAAACATGGTTGACAAGTAAAAATTCAAATGTTTCAAGTGTGGCTTGAGTGGTCATTTTTCCAATGAATGCAGAAAGCCTGATTCTGATAGAAAGAAGTTTGAGCCTGTGGATTACAAAAAGAAATACTTTGAGTTGCTCAAACAAAAGGAAATGGCTTTTCTAACTCAAGAAAATGACTGGGCTGCTGATGGACTAGAAGATGATGAAGATACAAGCTATGTCAATCTAGCACTTATGGCCATATCAGATGAAACAGAAGTCAGTTCATCCATTAATCAGGTAATCACCACTAATCTAGCACATTTATCTAAAGCTGATTGTAATGATGCTATAAATGACATGTCCACTGAATTATATCATCTGCGTGTTACACTTAAGTCTCTCACTAAAGAAAACACTAAACTTAAAGAGAACAATATGTTTTTAAGTGAAAGAAACAATGTGTAAGAAACTCAATTTGTTGAGTTTGAAAAACTGAAGATTAAGTGCAAGACTGCCAAAGATGAACTGACTGAATCCTTAAAGAAAGAGGATATTTTAAGAAAGCAACTTGAACGAGAACAGGAAGTAATTAAGGCATGGAAATCATCTAGAGATGCCATGCTCAAATTACTAAAGTTCAAGGTATAGAATCCTTCTGTGATGAAGCCTAGAAAAAGAGCAAGGAGAAACTAGATTCTAATTTGGTAGAAGGACTTTCAACGGATGTGGGTTCGACGGATGATGAATGTTATCCATCGAATGATCAAAAGAATTATCCATTGAAAGAAAAGGAATCACATCCGTTGAGTGAAAGAAAGCCAGTTAGCAAAGTCAAACTAGCTAAGCTAAATGAGAAATATGGATCAGTTTCTAAGAACTTTGTTCCAGGAGAAACAAGTTACGTGAAAAAGAACAAGTGAGTCAATGTAGGGCATCCGTCTATTAAGCAATTGAATGACAGATTGGAGAAAATTGCAGTGAAAATAGAGTCTAAAAGGAAAAACAATAGGAATGGGAAAGTAGAAATTAACAAACATAACAACTACACACCTGATAAATATACACCTAGAACAATTTGTGTTAAGTGTGGTAGTGTTAATCATTTGTCTGTTAATTGTAAACTTGCTATACCTGCTTCCATGTCTGCACCTCCTTCATTTCCCAGTATGCCTACAATGCATGTGAATGTTATGCTTGCACATAATTTGAATGCATAGTATGCTAACATGCCATTTGCACAAAATCCTTACTATGCATCATTTAGTATGCCACAAATGCCATTTAGCATGCCATACTGGAATAACATATTTGCACAAAATATGCCTTTTCATGTTAACCAGCCCGTGCATGATAATTCTGCAATGATGAATGGTTTTAAGGGTTCTACTCAACTGACTAAGGATGAATTTCAAATGCCTAATTCAAATGAGGACAAGCCTAAGAAACCTAGGAAAAGGCTAACAAAACAGGACTCAAGGAAACTTGGGTACCAAAATCAACTTGATTTGATTTTGTTGTGTGCAGGGAAACAGGAAGAATATTTGGTATTTGGATAGTAGGTGCTCAAGGCACATGACTGGAGATTCTACCTTGCTCACTCAGTTCAAGGATAGAGCTGGCCCAAGTATTACTTTTGGAGATGACAACAAGGGTTATACTGTGGGATATGGATTGATTTCAAAGGATAATGTCATCATTGAGGAAGTTGCCCTATTGGATTGACTCTAGCACAATTTGTTGAGTATCATCCAACTTTGTGATAAGGGAACCTCAGTAACTTTTAATTCTGAAGCCTGTGTTGTGACCAACAAGAAAAGCAACAAAGTGATTCCCACTGGTGTGAAAAAAGGAAATGTGTATCTAGCTGACTTTAACTCATTAAATGCAGAATCTGTCACTTGTCTCTTTAGCAAGGCAAGTCAAGATGAAAGTTGGCTATGGCACAAGAACCTATCCCACCTTAACTTCAAGACTATGAATGAGCTAGTCAGGAAAGATTTGGTAAGAGGTATTCATCAAGTGGAATTCTCAAAGGATGGACTATTTGATGCCTATCAGAAAGGAAAGCATATCAAGGGATCATTCATAAAGAAGCTTGATTTAACAATTGAAGAACCTTTGCAACTACTACACATGGATCTATTTGGACCAGTCAATATGTTGTCCATATCAAAGAAAAGATACTGCCTAGTAATTGTGGATTTATCTCAAAGTTCTCTTGGATATATTTTCTCAACTCCAAAGATGAAGCTAGTGAAATCATCATCAATCACATAAGGCAAGTCAACAATCATCCTGATTTCAAAGTTAAAAGAATCAGGAGTGACAATGGAACTGAGTTCAAGAATTCTGTGATGAGGGTGTTTTGTGAAGAGAATGAGATCATGCATGAGTTTTCAGCAGTAATGACCCCACAACAAAATGAAGTGGTGGAAAGGAAGAACAGATCTCTTATCGAAGCTGCAAGAACAATGCTAGAACAATCAAAGTTACCAACATATTTTTGGGCAGAAGCTGTAAATACTGCATGCTACACTCAAAATATTTCTTTGGTTAATCAAGCAAAATGTATGACACCTTACCAATTGTTCAATAATAGGAAGCCAACATTAAACTTTCTTCATGTCTTTGGATGTAAATGTTATATCTCAAGAAATCAAACTGATCAGCATGGATGGAAAGTTTGATGCCAAAGCAGATGAAGGTATTTTTGTTGGGTATGCAGTTGGAAAAACATACAGAATCTATAATCTCAGAACCAATATTGTGGCGCCCTCCAAACCCGGGTCAGAAGTTTGAGGTCCACACACACACCTTAATTATAACCTGCTTATAACAATAATAAAGATAATAATAATATATGCAGTGACCCTACTTACCAACCACCACGGATCGCAACAGGTTAAAGTATGCACACAAGCCAAACACACTAATATATTACAAACCGTTCAAATCCCAACTATTTCAAACTCAAACTGAGTATTAAACATTATTACAAACTTTTACAAACTTAAATTATCCCAAAAGAAGCCTACTAGCTCAGCTTTCTCAACCTGAACCCCTAGCTCTCGCGCTGGAGTGGGGATCCTCGCTACCAACTGGTTCCTTTTTAACTGGAAAGAATATAAACAACATCGCACGAATGAGCTAACTAGCTCAGCAAATCACAATGACAAAACTGAGAATAATGATCATCAGGTGAATATGATTATGATATCAAGTAAACATTGGATTATGATTTAGAATTGGATATTATACTTTTAATTTAAAAATCAAGGTTAGGCTGCTGATCAGTCACGCACTAACCCCGAGCAAGGCACACAGGATTGCTCTAACTACTGGATCCAAGGCACACATTGGCCTAACTTGACCATTATATGGTCTGACCACGAATCTGGTCCACAATTTTATAAAAACAATCCAATTCTAACATAATAACAGAATATGCAATAATAAACAATAACCGAAATCATTAACAACAATAAATGTTTAACAATGAAAGGGTTTCAATCCTTGTAAGGATCAATAAGGCAATTTAAAAGCTTGGATGCTGGGTAATGAAAGAATTGGATAACAAAGGAATCAACATTTCAGGGTTTCAAAGATTTGGGCTTTCAATGCATAGGATACAATGATTGAATGTACAAGTAATTCAGTTCAGTGTTTGGGATTTTGTTTGCATGTATTTGTGGAGTAGTATCGTATACTTGAGGTTCGTGTTTGGGTATACAACAATCAATGGTCTAGAAAGAATAAGGTTCATGGCTCAAGCACAATAACTGGAATCAGGGTTTAGGTTTCAGTGCTTCAAAGCACTTGCAATATCAACAATACTATCACGTATTACAATATTTCGAGAAAGTTCGGAATACTTGCCTGATATTAGCTTACTACACTGCACTCGCTTCCAATCACAAGCGTCTTACTCCTCAACTATCTGTTTCCCTTTCCTACGTCTTGCCTCTTCTGCTCACATATCATAAGCATCTATCAATAATTTGCTCATGGAATTCTATTCAACACATACTTCTATCTACCCTTCGTTTTACCCAAATCCGATTAACGGATTGAAAGTTATGCAATAATCAAGTAAACACAGAATATATAGACCGATAGTCAATTAACAAGTCATATATAGCATATAATACATCACGTAATCAATGATATATCATTTATAAAGAAGTCTCGGGTTATAAATAGGCTTTCTGGTATTTAAAATAATTTTTAAAACATTTTTCGGAATTAAAACGAGTGGTTGGATCAATTTCGGGTTAATAAACAGGGTTCGGTTGGCCAATTCTGGCTCCGAAATAATTTTAGAATAATTATCGAGCCTTGGAAATAATTTAGAATAATATTTTAAAGCTCGAAACTATTTTTCAGAATTTTTAAATCATTTTTAAATAATTAAATCTAATTAAATAATTAATTAAAATCAATTAATAATTAATTAAATCAATTAATCAATTAATTTTCGAATTAATTGACCAATTAATCAATTAGAAATTAACTGAAATTAATTAACTAATTAATTTAGATTTATTTGTGAATTAAAAATAATTTTCAGAATTAAAATAATAATTTTTAGAATTTTCAGAAATTAAAAACGAATTTTTATAATAAAAATAAATAGGAAATATGATTTTTAAACATTTTTAAAACAGAAATCCAATTTTTGCAAAGTCTGGAAACTACAGGGACCAAACTGCATCGTTTTCAAAACTATAGGTACTAAACTGTAATTTTCCAGGGGTTCGCCGGAAAACAGTCGGGGATGGCCGGAGAATATGTTCCAGGGATGCTCAGGCCACCATCACCTCCAGATCACATCTACACAACACCAGGAACACAACCATGCAATCATAACAATCTAACAATCCCTGAGTTGGCCGGAATTTGGCCGTGAAATTTTCCAGTTTCCGGCGAACATCGGAAAACTTCAAAACACAACTCCCTTCTCTACAGAACTCGTTGGTTCATGAAACTTATACGACTAGATTGCAAATTTCACAGAGAACACAACCCACTATAACACAACATCAATCTATCACAGAATAAGAAACCCTCAAATTTCAATTAAGAACATTCATACGGGTTATAAACCCTAATTTTTAAAATTCGAAAATCAAACTCAAATTTGAACATGTTATTGAACTCCAAATCAGACGTATGACATATGAAAATCATCAGGAAAATAAGCTCTACAACATGCAATCATCAAATCATACAAAAAATCATCCGAACAAAAATTCATATTTTTAATAAAATAAATTCGAAAATAAATAAATTTTTAGAAAAATAACCTTGATTTCTGCAGGTGTATGGATTACAGAATCTGGTAGAGCTCTTCAAGACCTTCAGATTGGTTACTCGAGCTTTCCAAACCGAATTCAATAACATCTCCAAATGCTTATTTGATTCTTAGAACAGTTTTAGGAAATTAGGGTTTTTCTCTGAAAATTATATAATTATCTGTCTGCAATTGATTTTGATACGAAATAAAATACGGTAAAAGGCTATTTATAATTACGAAAAATTAGTATCCCGTTGGATCATTCCGGATATAAAACGGTACGTTTATTTGTAAAAACTGATCCAAACGGTATCGGTTTTCGGGATAATTATCCAAATCAGTACAATTTGTACTGCGGTCTTGGTCTCAGCGCCTGGTTACACGTATTATGAAGTGATAATTGTGATAGTTTAATAAAAAGCTCCTGTTTATCGAAAATACGGTTTTTATTGATTTACCGAAATGAATATTGTATCGAAAATGTTGCGCCGGGACCCGCGCAGGACAAACCGTACGCCGGATCGAAAAAGTCGAAACATGGAAAATGCTCAGAATATTACAATTAGGTTAGGAAGGAGTTCTCGAAAGAGTTTCGGGTTCCAAAAACGTAACAACGGTTGACGTCGGTTGGTTCCCGTTTTTATAAAATAGATTTTAATTACTCAGAAAAAGATTTTAGAAATTTCAGATGATTCTTATAAATCCATAAACCAACATAAAAATAATTAGGAAGATATGACAATTATCTATATTTTATTTTGGACATATAAAAATTAAAATACTCAATTAATATTATTTTTGAATAACCAAGTACAGATAACACTTTAACAATTAACTCACAAAATAGATACTGGACACACATAATAATTATATAATAGCAAAAATAATTACACGATATATCCCGAATATTACATCCTTCCCCCCTTAAAAGGATTCTGTCCTCAGAATCTCCTAAGAAAACAAATGAGGGTACTTTTCTCTCATATCACTTTCTAACTCCCAGGTTGACTCTTCAACCTTTGGGTTTCTCCACAATACTCTTACTAACTTTACCACTTTATTTCTCAATACTTTCTCTCTCTCTCTCTCTTTCTCTTCTAGAACTTCTACCGGGCTCTCTATATATGACAAATCTGCTTGAAGCTCTATTGGCTCATATTCTATTACATGCCTGGAGTCTGGATTATATTTCTTAAGCATTGATATGTGAAAAACATTGTGAATGTGCTCCATGTGCGGAGATAACGCCAATTCGTAAGCTACTTTACCAATACGCTTTAGGATTTTAAAAGGTCCGACATATCTTGGGTTTAGCTTCCCTTTCTTCCCAAACCTCGTTAGTCCTTTCCACGGTGATACTTTCAATAATACCAAACTTCCTTCTTCAAATTCCATGTCTTTTCTTGACTGGTCTGCATATTTCCTTTGACGATCTTGTGTGGCTATTAATCTTTTCTGGATAATTTCAACAACTTCCTTTGTCTGCTGTACCAATTCGGGTCCGAGTATTTTGCGTTCTCCTACTTCGTCCCAATATACTGGAGATCTACATTTGCGTCCATAAAGGGCTTCATAAGGTGGCATCCCAATGCTAGCGTGATAACTGATGTTATAAGCAAACTCTACCAGGGGTAAATGCTCATCCCAACTTCCTTTAAAATCAATAGCACAAACACGTAGCATGTCCTCGATTGTCTGGATCGTTCTTTCACTTTGGCCATCCGTTTGGGGGTGATAGGCCGTACTCATATTCAATCTTGTTCCCAAACATTCTTGAAAACTCTTCCAGAATCTTGAATTAAACCTTGGATCTCTATCAGATATGATAGATACTGGAACTCCATGACGAACTACGATCTCTTTCAAGTACATATGAACTAACTTGTCGAGCAAAAATCTTTCATTTATAGGCAGAAAATGAGCTGACTTGGTAAGTCTATCTACTATAATCCAAATGGCATCATGATTAGTCCTTGTCCTTGGTAATCCAACTATGAAATCCATGGTAATATGTTCCCACTTCCACTCTGGAATCTCCAATGGCTGTAGCAATCCGCTTGGTCTCTGATGCTCTGCTTTAACTCTCTGACAGGTATAGCATTTGCTAACCCATTCCGCAATTTCCCTCTTCATATCTGGCTACCAATAATTCTTCTTTAAATCTCTGTACATTTTGGTACTCCCTGGATGGATGGAATATCTTGAACTATGTGCCTCTTGTAAAATTTCATTTTTCAGCTCCGTTACTGGTGGAATCCAAATTCTTGAAGAAAACCTAAGAATACCTTGATCATCTTGTTGCGTGCATAATTCCTCACCTACCAAACTATTTATATCTTGATCCATTACCTCTTTTTGGCATTTCTTTATTTTCTCCAATAACTCCAGTTGGAAAATCATATTGTACACTTTTGCTTCCTCAGGCTTGGAAATTCTAATCTCCAATTCCAATTTTTGAAATTCTTTATATATCTTTTCAGGTACGTGTAAGTCATATGTCATAGCCTATTTGTATATTCGAGGATTTAACTCAACTCAAATAAGAATGTAATAACTAAATAGTGGATCTACAGTCAAAGAGATCTCGTAAAGTAATATCTGTCAAAGGATTCAGAAACAAGGTTCATCTACAGACTTGAGGAATTTATTCACTGGAAGAAGTTCAAGAAATTGATCATGCCTCAGTGATATAAATCAAGATTGTTGATTTAATCAAGTGACAGAGATCTTATCAGGGTATCATTAATTACAAGGATTTAGTCTGAAGAAAATCAAGAGTATCAAGGTCAAGGCTTGAAGAAACGTCACGGAAGTTAGTCACTCATGAACCAGACAGTACATCGAGTGTCAACATTGAAGTGGTGGAATTGATTCATAATTGACAGTGATTTTCAGAAGATTTTCACAAGAATGGTTGCTGCTCAGGATTAGTATTAATTCTCTATTAATTAATTAAGTCATATAATTTAATTAAGAAAATAAATTATATCTGCAAAGATTAATTTATTTATTAATTGAATTAATTGATTAATTAATTCAGAATTAATATTAAGAATTTTCAGAAGTTTAATTGGATTAAAAACAGTCTTAAATCAGCAAGACAATTGAAAATGAACTAGCATGACAATCTGGATTGTCATACCGATTGTCATGCCAAGTCATTTCAATTGTCCTACCGAAAGTTCTACTGGGAAGGAGATAGTCTTGCTAGTTCAACTGATTGTCATACGGAAAGTCATTGTAGTTCAATCAGATTGTCTTGCTAGTACAATCAATAGTCCTACCGATTGTCTTGCTGAGCTCAGGATTGTCTTGCCAGTTCAATGAGAGTCTGTTGATTGATTTAAAAAGAAAAGAAGAAGCAGAAGACTATCCATCCAACACAAAACAAAAAAAACAAGAACACAGAAAGCAAAAGCAGCCGCCTCTGAAACATTCCATTTTTCATCTGCTTAACTCAAATTCACATTTCTAGTTTGTAAAGTTAAATCCAAACCACTAGAATTATTTATCTTATTCTTGTGTAACAATCTAGCGGATCAAATCCCTAGAACTTAATCTCAAATTGCGTTTAGCATTTGATTCTAATTATTACAAAAATAGAAAAAGTTCATGTCGAATTTATTCTAGATTTATGATAATTAATTTGAGATTAATTCCTTGTAATCGATACAGTTGTTGTAACACCTTTCAAGTTTAATAATATTTTTATTTAACTTGAATTTTGTTTCACATTTTTTATTCCACATTTATTCGATTATTCGGTACTATTTGTATTCAACCCCCCTTCTACAAACACATTGGGACCTAACAATTGGTATTAGAGCCTTCTGATTAACGGACAAATCAAGATCCTAGACTTTTGTGATTTTTCAACTCCTTGAATTTTTATTTATTCAAAAATTCATAATGACTTCACAAAAAGTTGGAACCGTTAAAATTCCACTATTTGATAAAGAAAATTATATCACGTGGAAGAAGAAGATGCTCTTGTTTTTACAAGTTACAAATCCCAAATATCTGAACTTGTTAAAGAAGGGTCCAACAACTCCAATGGTTATTGAACCAGAGGTGATAGTAGATGATGTTGTGATTACCAAAGCTAGAACCTATCCAAAAGAGCCTGAGGATTTTTCTCCTGCTGAAAAAGAAGAAGCCTCCTTGGATGCCAGCCTTCAAATAATATTAATTGATTCCCTTGATCCCTTGATGAACAGACATGTGATGAACTGTAAAAATTCCAAGCACATGTGGAAAACTATTGAGGTGATTAATGAAGGCACAGAGGAAGTTAGGGAGAACAAGTTGGAGATCCTAACCTCTGAGTATGAATATTTTAAATCAAATCCAGGAGAAGGAATTACTGAAGTGTTTGAGAGGTACAATGCGTTGATCAACTACCTGAACATAAATGGGAAATATTATTCAATCAGGGAGGTCAACAAAAAGTTCCTTTTAACACTGCCAACTCATCTTGAACATAGAATCACTGCCATTAAAGAAGCTAGAGATCTGAGTGAGATTTCTTTGAATAGACTCTATGGTGTGTTGAAAACCTATGAGTTGGAGCAGATTCAGCAAAAGGAAGTCTACGGGAAAGATAGAATGGTCAGCACATCTACTGCTCTTGTAGCTGAAGGTCAACAACAACAACAATCTCAACAGTCGGAGAGAATGGTACAGTTTTCCAAGGCTGAGGAAAATGTGTTAGTAGCAGAATATGATCCTCCTACTACAAATCAATCAAGTGATGATTTTTATTCCTTGGAAGAGCTGGAGCAATTGGAAGATGAGTCAATGGCCCAAATTGTCAAAAGATTCTCCAATGTCAGATTCAAGAGGAATCCCAAGCTTAAGTACAAGTCCAACGACAAAAAATTCCAGAAAGGTGGATCTTCATCCTCTAACACCAGCAGTGGTGGATACAAAACAGGGGTGGTTGATCAGAGCACCATCAGATGCTATAACTGCAATGAGTTGGGACACTTTTCCACGGAATGTAGGAAGCCAAAGCAAGTAAGGAAGAACTCTTATGATTCAAATCAGAAGAGTAACTCTGAAAGGGCTTATCTGGCAAAGGGAAGAAGCTGGGATGATACTGATAGTGAAGATGAAGAAGAAGGGAATCTTGCTCTTATGGCTATTGATGGAAAAGCTTCATCGTCAAGAAAAGAGGTAAAATATACTGATGCTGAATTAGTTTATCATCTAGGAGGTAACTTAGATTATGCTCGTCGTGATAATGAACTGTTAAGTTTACAGATCAAAGACCTTGAGAAAGAGGTCAATGAATTAAGACTTGTGCACATTAATCAAGACAAGTTAAAAGAACAAGTATCTTTTCTAGATAATAGAGTTGACTGTTATAGAAAACTCGAAACTATTCTCAAAGACAAGATCACCGGTCTTGAGACTAAGGTTAGAGCCTACTTCAATTCTTGTTCGAAGGCTAAAGAGTTCTACAGTAAGCAAGCTGTTAATCAAACATCTGGAATAGGTTATGATTACAATGTTGCTATTGGAGAATTAGGCATAAACTCCCCTCCTCATGTCTTTGCTAAAGGGAGGGAAGTACCACATGTGCTTAAGGGTGTTGATGAACCCCTCTATAAATCATTAATTGCTGAACCATTTGATGCGACCTCTTCTGTTATTCAAGAAGAAATACGTGCTGAAGATCATACTAATGAGAAGGTTGTTTCCAAGTCGAGTGTGTCGAAAGTTCCAGTCAAAGTTATAAAAGCAACTGAGACTAACTCAGACACACATGAGTTGGATAACAAAAATGCCATGTCTACCATGCATAAATTGCCTGCTGTTAATATCTCTCATAAAGCATGTGGTGTTTCTAATTGTATGTCTTGTGCTTTTAATTTGATGTATGCTTATTTTAATGGTAAGCATGCTTCTAGTGATAAGACTACTCCTCGTCAGCATGTGAATAACAAGAAGCATGATAGATCTAAGACTGCTAGTCCTTCTAAGGCTAGAAAGGAGACATTTGTGCCTAAGCTTAAACAGAAATTTGTTAAGGTTGTTTACAAGGTCAAATGTTCAGTCATTGAGAAAGTTGAGACCATAAAAGTTAAAAATGTTGTTTTTCCTGACAAAGGACAATTCTACAAGTATGCCGGGCCCAACCAAGTTTGGGTTCCGAAGAAGGTCTAATCCATTTGTAGTGCAGGGCATTAAACATGTGTAACCGATAGTGTGGATTCTTGACAGTAGATCATCAAGACATATGACCGGAGATAGAGCCCTGCTATCAAATGTGGTTGAGAAAGCTGGCCCCCTGGTTACCTTTGGAAATAACAGCAAAGGTTTATCTGAGGGATATGGCTGTTTGCAAGATGGATATGTTATCAGTGAAATTTTGTATATTGTGCTAGGTTATTAGCAGGAAGCAGTATCTAACATATAGCACCAGTGACGAGACTTGGGAATATTATGACATATCAAGCACCTGCTGCACATTACACTTGGAATTGGACTCTAGTAAGATGTGTACAAGTGTACTCCTGGTTGGTGAGTCAAAAGAGGAAGTCAATGCACCTCAGTTCATGGACTTTGCAGTTGCAGATCTACTGGACTATGCAATCTCTTCTTCATAATCTCACTTCAGGTTGGTATGAACTAGTGTACTGCTCAAGCAATCGTCATATTTATAACTCTCTAATCACTAGGCACAATCATATTGTTTTATATGTGCGTCACTATTGTACATCATTACTCTCAAAAGATTAAATGTATAATTTTCATCCATTATAGATCTTAAGTACATTTTATCTCTCTATATTGCCCTATGTTCTGTGATACAGGTTCAGTCTCCAATGGCTTTCTTTCATTGACAGTCATGAGGTTGAAAACCCACAACGACTATCCCAGACTATAAAGACAAACACAGAAACAGAACCAACCAACACTCTCTTACCACTAAAATGAAGTATGAGTGAGCATGAGGGAGATAGTGCCTTAGTGCACCACATAAGGAAGGTTTTGAAGTCAACCCAGTAGCTCTGTCTCCTACATAGATGAGTAGTATTTAAACCGAGACAACTGCTAGCCCCCATACATCTTCTCAAAAAGATGTAATGGCTGAAAAGGCACAAAAACAGTTACTAGATTCATTCTCTCAACAGGGTGCGTCTATTAAATTTTGCCTGTCGGCCAAGGCATCCGATGTAGTGTCACCACTTCAAACATAAACAATTCTTGATGCACAAGGAGAGGTTACACACACAAAGGATGAGTTGACGGAAACAAGAGTTTCGACCATTTTAAGGTCAGATTCGATTGTTCAAGGTTCGTTAGGGGACCAATTACCTTTACAGGTGTTAGGAGAGGATACTGATCCAAAAGCCATATGTCAGTGGTCAGTGTCTACCTCCCCAGGCTTAAATCCCCTGGATGCATCTGCAGATAGTGGATCTGACATAGGTGCAGATCGGCAACTTGTCAAGGAAATGTCTTCACCGACATTAGAAGGAAACTTTGATCTTTATGCTAAATTTGTTGGATCATTGTTTACCTTCCCAGAATTCAAATCTGGAACCCTAAAAGGGAAACTAGCAACTTGTAGATTATGACTCAGATTCATCTGATGAGTTTAACAAGGATGGGGATTTGCAAACTCCCATTGCACCACCTGTGACCTCCTTAAGGATGGCTAAGGTGATTTTCCTTGCAAGTACAGCTGGATTATGGAGCTATGAGAGAAGAGTGATACACTTGTGAGAATGAGTGTAAACACGAGTGGAGAGAAGAGTGAAACACATGTGAGATACACTAAACAGAATCACACACTCACAGTGAGGAAGAAAGAGAAACTTCTTGTTATTTCTTTTCCAACCAAGTGAAATATGAGAACTCCTTCAGACGACGGCATACATTCCTTCTTTAAGGGGGAGATAAAAGCTTAAGTAATAGTTTGGAGGATTCCTCAACTAAGGGGGAGAAATAGCAGGGAGGAAGAAAAAGATGAAAAACATGTACACTACATCACACCATTGTTGTTTGTAACTACGGATCCTATTGTACGGGAGAGGTGGTAAACACAAGGTGATTTTCTAGTAAGGGAAGAAGCTGTTTTAAAAAGGGGAGTACCATTGGTTTTTATCTGCGGATCCTATTGTACGGGAGAGGTGGTAAACGAAGGTGATCTTCTTTAATCAGTTGATTCTCATAGGGGGAGAAGCAAGAGAGATATGGGCTTCTCAACAGGAAATGTGGTTGTACAAATGAAGATGGAACTACTTGAAGATATGTTCAGTCTAGAGGAACATCTACTTAGAATCTGGAAAATGTTAAATCTAGTCCAGAACTTTTCTACTATTTACTTTGCATTTCTGTTTAATCTTTTTCTTATTTGTTAGTTGAGTTATCCTCTAGGTATTTATGTGTTATTGTCTAACAAACAAATAGGGGGAGATTGTAAGTCATATGTCATAGCCTATTTGTATATTCGAGGATTTAACTCAACTCAAATAAGAATGTAATAAGTAAATAGGGGATCTACCGTCAAAGAGATCTCGCAAAGTAATATCTGTCAAAGGATTCAGAAACAAGGTTCATCTACAGACTTGAGGAATTTATTCACTGGAAGAAGTTCAAGAAATTGATCATGCCTCAGTGATATAAATCAAGATTATGGATTTAATCAAGTGACAGAGATCTTATCAGGGTATCATTAATTACAAGGATTTAGTCTGAAGAAAATCAAGAGTATCAAGGTCAAGGCTTGAAAAAACGTCACAAAAGTTAGTCACTCATGAACCAGACAGTACATCGAGTGTCAACTTTGAAGTGGTGGAATTGATTCATAATTGACAGTGATTTTCATAAGATTTTCACAAGAATGGTTGATGCTCAGGATTAGTATTAATTCTCTATTAATTAATTAAGTCATATAATTTAATTAAGAAAATAAATTATATCTGCAAAGATTAATTTATTTATTAATTGAATTAATTGATTAATTAATTCAGAATTAATATTAAGAATTTTCAGAAGTTTAATTGGATTAAAAACAGTCTTAAATCAGCAAGATAATTGAAAATGAACTAGCATGACAATCTGGATTGTCATACCGATTGTCATGCCAAGTCATTTCAATTGTCCTACCGAAAGTTCTACTGGGAAGGAGATAGTCTTGCTAGTTCAACTGATTGTCATACCGAAAGTCATTGTAGTTCAATCAGATTGTCTTGCTAGTACAATCAATAGTCCTACCGATTGTCTTGTTGAGCTCAGGATTGTCTTTCCAGTTCAATGAGAGTCTGTTGATTGATTTAAAAAGAAAAGAAGAAGCAGAAGAGTATCCATCCAACACAAAACAAAAAAAACAAGAACACGGAAAGCAAAAGCAGCCGCCTCTGAAATATTCCATTTTTCATCTGCTTAATTCAAGATCACATTTCTAGTTTGTAAAGTTAAATCCAAACCACTAGAATTATTAATCTTGTTCTTGTGTAACAATCTAGCGGATCAAAATCCCTAGAACTTAATCTCAAATTGTGTTTAGCATTTGATTCTAATTATTACAAAAATAGAAAAAGTTCATGTCGAATTTATTCTAGATTTGTGATAATTAATTTGAGATTAATTTCTTGTAATCGATACAGTTGTTGTAACACCTTTCAAGTTTAATAATATTTTTATTTAACTTGAATTTTGTTTCACATTTTTTATTCCGCATTTATTCGATTATTCAGTACTGTTTGTATTCAACCCCCCTTCTACAAACACATTGGGACCTAACAGTACGGATAACACATTTAACCTTTCCTTCTGACTTAACGCATCTGCTACGACGTTCGCCTTACCGGGATGATAATTAATCGAGCAATCATAATCCTTGATCAATTCTAACCATCTCATTTGTCTCATATTAAGTTCCTTCTGGGTAATTATATATTTCAAACTTTTGTGATCCGTGAAAATCTCACACTTTTCTCCATACATATAATGTCTCCAAATCTTCAAAGCGAAAACTATAGCTGCTAACTCAAAATCATGAGTAGGGTACTTCTGTTCGTGTGGTTTCAATTGCCTTGACGCATACGCAATCATCTTGTCGTGCTGCATAAGAACACATCCTAATCCTTTGTAAGAAGCATCGCTATAAATTACGAAATACCCTTGATCGTCTGGAAGTGACAAAACAGGTGTCGTGATTAATCTCCGCTTCAATTCCTGAAAACTTTCTTCGCACTTGTCATTCCATATAAACTTTTCATTCTTTCGTGTAAGCTTTGTCAATGGTGTTGTAATTCTTGAGAAATTCTGAATGAATCGTCGATAATATCCTGCCAATCCCAAGAAACTTCTTACCTCAGTGGGTGATCTCGGTCTTTCCCAATTCGTAATTGCCTTGATCTTTGCCGGGTCCACTTTGATCCCTTCATTACTGACTATATGTCCTAAGAACTGAACTTCCTGTAGCCAAAACTCACACTTCGACAATTTAGCATATAACTTCTTTTTCCTTAAAATCTCCAAAGATGTCCATAAATGTTCCGCATGATCCTCCTCCGTCTTTGAATAGATCAAAATATCGTCTATAAATACTATAACGAACTTGTCCAAATATTCCTTGAAAATTCTGTTCATCACGTCCATAAACGCTGCTGGGGCGTTGGTCAATCCAAAAGACATTACTAGAAATTCATAATGCCCATACCTTGTTCTAAAAGCTGTCTTTGGTATATCTTTTGGTTTGATCTTCAGTTAATGATATCCCGATCTTAAATCAATTTTGGAGAAATACTTGGCTCCCTTCAATTGGTCAAACAAATCATCAATTCTGGGTAACGGATACTTATTCTTGATTGTCAACTTGTTGATCTCCCTATAGTCGATGCACAGTCTCATGCTTCCATCCTTCTTCTTGACAAATAATACTGGTGCACCCCACGGGGATACGCTGGGTCTGATTACTCCTTTCTCTAACAGCTCTTGTAATTGCTTTGCTAACTCTTTCATCTCAACGGGCGCCATTCTATACGGGGCCTTGGATACTGGTTCGGTTCCAGGTGCTAAGTCGATTGCAAATTCAATTTCTCTATCTGGAGGAAGTCCTGGTAATTCGTCGGGAAACACGTCTGGAAATTCCTTCATAACTGGAATATCTTCAAGTTTTACTAGCTCCTGACTTCTGTCGATCACATATGCTACGAAATGCTCACATCCTTGTCGTAGTAACTTCTTGGCTTGAATCATCGTTAAGAACTTCTTTACCTGCTTCTATCCCTTGAACGTTACTATTCTTTCGTCTGGCGTTTTCACCATTACTTTCTTATTTCGACAATCTATCTGAGCATCATGCTTAGATAACCAATCCATCCCTAATATAACGTCAAATTCTCCTAACTTAAACGATATCAAATCTACACAAAACTTACTACCAGAAATCTCAATCTCACAATTCCCACAAACTTGGTTAACAGTTACACGTTCTTGATTTGCTAATTCCACAGTCATTATTTCATTTAAATACCCAACTGGACAATTTAACTTACTAACAAAATCTTGTGAAACAAACGATCGAGTTGCTCCCGAATCTATTAACACTTTGGCACATAAAGAATTTACATTAAGCGTACCTGCCACGACATCCGTATCCTGGATCGCATCCTTCACCGACATGTCAAAAACTCTAGCCCTCGGAGTCTCATTCACTGTTGGGGTAGATCCCATAATCCTTAATGCATTACTGATTGGGGCTGGTGTCTTGCAATCCCTGGCCATATGTCCTGGCTTTCCACATTTGAAGCATGTAAATCCAATGGCTGGAACCTTCACTGCTGGATTTCGGATAGGTTGATCCTTATTTGCTGGCTCTCTTGCTGGCTAATTTCGGCACTCCCTCGAGTAGTGCCCTTTCTAGTTGCATTTAAAACATACCACATTCAACTTGTTACAAACTCCTCCATGCTTCTTTCCACATACTTGACAATCTGGAAAGGTTAATCTCAACTGATTCGGCTGATTCACATTAGCTGGACGATTGCCCTGGCCTCCGTCTCCTGCATTTTGTCTCCTGAAATTAAAATTTCTCCTTGGCTGAAACTTGCCCTTCTTAAAATTTGGAAACTTCCCTGTTTGTGACTGACCCTCACTTCCCTCAACTTTCCTTTTCTTACTTTCCTTATCTTTCTGGAACATCTCACTCTCTGTCTCTGCGATCATAGCTTTCTGTACAACCCCGGCATAGGTATCCAATTCAAAAATAGCTACCTTCCCTCCGATCCATGGCTTCAAGCCTTGCTGGAATCTCTTAGCTTTCTTTCTATCAGTATCAACATACGATGGCACATACCTTGACAATTCCTCAAACTTCCCCTCATAATCTGTTACTGACATGTTCCCTTGCTTTAATTTTAAAAACTTCAGCTCCATTTGATCCTGAACAAACTGAGGAAAATACTTTTCTAAAAACAATTCCTTAAACCTTTCCCAAGTAATAACATCTGTACTTTCCAATGTCTTCATCATCTCCCACCAATAGGTGGCCTCATTCTTCAGATAGTAACTTGCAAATTCAACCTTCTGAAAAATGCCTCCTTTTTCAATTAGCTCTAAGGAACCCTTGAATTCTGGTGGGTTTACTGCCTGAAAAGTTTTGAAAGTTACCTGGGGATTGGTCTGTCTCTGCTGTTGTTGTGCCAGGTGAACTGTTTGTTGGGCCAAGATTTGAAGAATCCGGGCTATTGCTGGGTCCATGGGTCCTGGGTTCACATTCTGGTTTGTATCATCTTGGTTGTTATTGTTGTTGTTGTTGGTTTCTTCATTCTGGGTGTTGGTGCGGATATTTCTTCTGGGAGGCATTTTTTGTAAAGAATCAATCAATTTATTTAGCTTTTGAATCAAATCTTTGTATAAAAGAAAAGTTTTGTAAAACAGAAATATCTCTTTTTTTTTGAAAACAGTTGTAACTAAGTAAATTGCATGCTTCTTTACAGAATATAAACAGTTATGGAAAACAGGGTACATGGTATCACAGGGTATATGTAACACCCCCAGATCCGGGGTCGGGGATCCGGGTCGTCACGGTCTTTCTTTCCACAATATCACTTCACTTAATTAATAAATAACCTTATGCTGTGACCCCACACTAACACACACCACAACCCGTTATAGTCTCAGAGATGAAATTTAAATAAGTACAAGTCTTTGAATCCACAATTTAAAAGTTATTACAACCCAAAATGATTACTTGATAAATTTACAGTTAATTGCCATTATCTGCCACAAGTTATAATTATACATAATTGATTCTCAAAAGTAGATGGTCTGATCTACAATAGATCTACCTCTGCAGCTATAGCAGCTACAACATCAACGGGAAGACGCGGGACGCTTCCCACGCGCTTGCGCTGGGTCTGCTGGAGTCTGGCCATCTTTCCTAACTGTTGTTGTGTGATGAAGAAATAAAGCAAGGGTGAGCAGCAAGCCCACCAAAATAATATGTATAATGATTTACAATATATGAGCCTACTCATAATACTCATGAAAGTCTTGGTCAAAAGAAATGAACCAAGTTTGATATCTTAATGCGATGAAGTCGCAAAATATTCAGTATATATACATATATACTTTTCAAAATATTGGAAGTCCTCTTCCATGCATAATATACACAAAGTCCCAGTGTATAACTGTATAAAAAAATATCGTTGCAAGGTGATCTCATATATCTAACCTTGTCTCAACGTTTTTCTGAAAATCTTTGTCATTCATAAGACAATTATTAATTAGATATAAGTTTAAAAGATGAGGTTACCAAATACCCCAATATACTTATATCTTTCCCAATACTACTTGAACTACCACCGTTCAAGTTATAATCAGTTTCAAAAGTTCATCACATAGATGAGACTACAAGATAATACTTGAATAAATTCAATCTTTGAAATATTATTGAATGAAATGAAGTTACGAGATACTTCATTAAGTCCCGATATATATATATATATCCATATATCTATATATATCTCTCATACATTTCCTGAAAACCTCTG
Source organism: Apium graveolens (assembly GCF_009905375.1). Classification (NCBI taxonomy): domain Eukaryota; kingdom Viridiplantae; phylum Streptophyta; class Magnoliopsida; order Apiales; family Apiaceae; genus Apium; species Apium graveolens. The sequence goes on along the minus strand of NC_133652.1, from coordinate 264,695,322 downwards.
TCATGTAAAGTATGAACAGAGTTGCAATATCCATTGAATTTTGGAAAGAAAAGAATTTTGGCATAAACCCGATATCTTGCTGATAAGGCAAAGATACCAATAAGTAACCTTTTCTACTAGTAGATGGATGAATCCCCCACCGGTCATCACCCTGGCCACATAAGGACCTTGTGCTGGACCGCCACCCGGCCTCTTACGCGTTGATGGACTGCCACCCAGCCACTTACACTTTGATAGACCGTACCCCGGCCTGTCGCTTATGCCGACTCAATTAGATGGGCTTACTTCCCGAACATTGGGCAAGTAATCAAATTGTTTTCTCAAAACAACAACCTCGTTGTGAATGTAAAATACACCACAGAGCCGGATCCCTCATATTTTGAGCGAGTATTTAAATCCCCTTGAAAGGAAGATCTTAAATATAAAAATGAGTTTTGGGATCCGCTCTGACTTGAAAAATCATTTTGAAGACTCGAAAACACTTTATAGAGTGTTTGGAGTAAAGCTGATTTAATGAAGTAAATCAGTCCCCAGAATATTTAGAAAATGACTGAATATTATTATTTAAATAATATTCCCATAAAGAATAATCTTTATAAAAATAATTGAAGTAGAAGTATTAAAACTTATACTTGAAACGAGTATTAAATAACCAAAGATACACTTATATGAAAGTATTATCTTTATTTGAATAATCGAAAATAAGTTTGATTATTGACACCTTATTCTTTAATAAAATAAAGAATATATTTCAGTAATAAGCGGAGTCATAATACCTCGAATGAATATTATAAATAATATTAATAAAATAAAGGAGTCATACATCCTCGATTGAATATCCAAGTAATATTCAATAATAATATAAACTGAGTCATAAGCCCTCGAATGAATATTCAAATAATATTCAAATAATAAAATAAACTTAAAGTTATCGAATAAACCTTATTCGATTAATAGTTTGGAAAACTATAACCATATATATATAAAAATATATATATTATATTCCGGAACATCGACTCCCGGTTTTAGAAAATGTTTCCACCTTTTGGGTCCCTATACTAAGGGTATATGCAAGTTACCGCTATCCTCTAGCATAGGTATTATCAACTGAATCAACAGATATATATAGCAAGAATACGAAATAGGCATGCATATATATATATATATATATCATAGCAGCATGCTTCAATATATTGCAACATTTGCTAATTAACCAACATGCATCTATCGCAAGATAATGCAAGTACATATATACATCACAACAACAGTATAACGGGTAGAAAACTTGCCTGAGTGACTTGGGGTGATAAAAGGCTCGGGACGAGTCTGGTAACCTATAAACAACAAGTAAGTTGGAATTAAACCAAAATCACTTGTAAATCTATACTTTAACTAACTTAGACTCTAACGCTTGTTTTGCGCTCACTGATTCGCTTAAGTCACTCGGGTACCCTCGGCTCCACCATTTTTAATAATTTAACCTTTACGAGTTTTAAAGCGATTCCTTCGCGAGTGTCTTACCAACTGCCTAAAACACTTACCATAAATGTTTCATACATTAATTAACCCTTATTAGTCTTTAACCTATGTTTCAAAGTAAGGCGAGGGGAAAAGTTTCGTTCGCGAAACGCCGTTACTTGAAACGGTCGTTTCTCCTAAACCGTGCATCAGAATCGAACGAACTACATATCAAAACGAAGCTCGTAACATGAGCTATCTAAACATGGCAGTGGTCATAATCTAGCAGGGGGTTCTCGGGTCCTAATATTATGCACAAAAACAGTCTAAAGAAAATCGGACGTTACGACGGCTATGTTTACGCGATTTCCAATATTTTAAACCATTCAAAACCATTCCAAATCCACCTCAAATCCAACATACAACCAACATCCATCCTTATCACATCATAACAACCCCAACCAATTCAATTTAATCATTCATACTTATGCCTAAGCTTAACTTTAATCATACTTAAGTTCTTTTAATCAAAACCACAACATTTACCATTCCATTTCACTACCATTTCAAATCCCAAACTCTAATCACAACAACAAGCTACAATATCATCCTACTAATCGAAATCATCTTATAATATATAGGAATCTAGGGTTTGGAGATGGAATACCTTCCTTGAAGTGGTGGGAGGAGCTAGGAAGCCTTAAGAAGCTTTGAGAAGTCTTAGGAAAGCTTGGATCTTCAAGGAAACAAGAAAAACTTCAAGTTAAAAACTTGAAAACACTATTCATAGTCTTCTTCTTTGATTAAATGAAGAAGATTGAGAAGGAATTAATGGCTTAAACTCATGATATAGCCCTAACTAAGCATGAAGATGATTAGGGAATTAACTCACCAATTTAGGAGGCTTGGATCTTGAGTTTTTGAATTCTTGCCCATTTGCAATAGTAAAAAGCCGAGAGCATGATGAACCATGCCTTGGTTTCTTTTTGATTTTGATGAAAATGATTTTGCTTGGCTTGGTTGGCTTGTTTTTGTGTTTGACTTAGTTAATTACCTTGTTGCCCTTGAATTTGTGTGGTTCTCATTCAACCACACCTCCTTCCTTCCCATGTCATGCTTGTGTCACCTTGCACATGTCATAATGCTCCCACTTGTCCACACCTTGTGGTTTGATGATGTCACAATCCCTAGCTTCTTGTACAAGCTTGTCTCTTGGTCACTTATTTGTTTTACGGTTCGCTTATCTTTCGTTCTCGTTTATCGTTTGAGGGATCATACCCGGGATCTTATTACTTAGGTTCCCTTAACCTTTCTCAATATATTGTATTCCTTCTATGATCCTCTCTTATAATCCTTTAATTTAAATCCTTTTTATCCTGTTACCTTTTTCTCAATTCTTTCCGTATCTAGTGGATTTCCGGGAAAAATCAAAGTGTTCGGAATTGGATTCTGACGATCTTTACATACACTTATATACCACATAGAGTACTAATAATATCCCATAAGATCAATAACAGAACCCCTACATAGCGTGGCATGAAAAGTTTTCTCGTTCAGCAAAAACACTATTCATAAGGGTTTCAAAATTTCTCCAAAATTGGGGTTATTACAGTCTCCCCTCCTTAAAAGGATTCCGTCCCGGAATCAGATAGAAAACAAATGGGGATACTTTCTTAGCATTACACTTTCTAACTCCCGAGTCAATTTTCCCACATTGTGGTTCTACCACCAAACTCTGCCTAGTTTGATAATCCTTCTCCTAAGCACTTGTTCCTTTTCACTCTATAACCCTTCCTGGTTGCTCCATATAGGTTACGCCGGGTTGCATATCTATGCGCTCATATGCCTCTATTTATCTGGCATCTGAATTACACTTCCTTAACATTGATACGTGAAACACGTTACGACCTGCTACATGTTCGGGGTTAGGGCTAGCTCATATGCTAACTTCCCAAACGTCTTAATATATCCAAGGGTCCAACAAATTGTAGACTTAGCTTTCCTTTCTTTCCGAACCTCATCAATCCTTTCCAAGGGATACCTATAACATTACTAGGTCCCCTATTTCATACTCTTTATCCTTTCGTGTCAAATCAACATACTTATCATGTCCATCTTGGGCTACTACCAGCCGTCCTCTGATTAGATCTATCATATCCTTGGTCCTTTAGACCACTGCTGGTCCGAGCATCTTGCGCTCTACAACTTCATCCTAACATAAGGGAGATCGATATTGTCTTCCCTCAAGGATCTCATAAGGCGATATCTCAATACTGACATGTGATCTATTATCGTAAGAAAACTCAATCCGTGTTAAGTGATCATTCCAAATTCTTTCAAGTCTATTGCACAGACTCTCATTATTGCTTTTAGCATTAGAGCTTCTGCTTCTCAATACCCCCATTCCAATACAACTCTCACGGTTGTAATCAGCTCAATACTCGCAGAATCATTGCTGCCTTACTATGGTCCACCACTGACCTACTGTCGTCATTCATTTTTCCATAAAATCTTAATATCTAACCATACGGAGTCCATACATCTCGTATCAAATCCTTCTAAGGAGGTAACATAATCACCATTCCTGATTCATGAAGAACACTCCTGATCCTGACATACATACATGACATGAAGCAGATAAAAGTGCAGAAGAGTTTCAATCATAGCAACGATAGCAGGTTAATACCATTCTTAATCGTATGCCTTAAATAGAAGAATTAACTCAAGGGTTCATCTAGTCCTTTTTGAAACATGGTCCTGGCTTATCTCAAGATAGGACCTTCTAAGATAGATAGCCCGTTCATGGCGATTACACAAATTAAACCTTTACCAACTACTATTACGGTTGGGTATTGCACAGTCATCAGAAGGAATGTCAATCTTCCAAACCATAATTCAACCTTCACATTTTTAACCATCATCACTGTATTCTTTTGGCACACGCGCCTATAATTATCCACTTACCTTTAAAGTGTCGGCCACCTCTTTGGCCTTTCCTGATAGTACAATTTCCTTATAGTCAATGTCATTTTAACCACCTCCAAATAATTTTCTACCTCATTTCAATCACAGCTTATGTGAAGATGTTTTCCTTAAAATCTGATGAGTAAAAAAAAAATCACCATTTTTCCATAAGTTATTGCCTCAGTCTTTAGAGGTTAATCACTGTCATGACTGACTCTCAATTATACTTAGAGCATCTTCTATCTTAAGTCCTAATTGCCCTGAACAATTTCGACCATTACTGGTTCGATCCATACCTTCTCGTGGTTTAACACGTGCCTCACTTGGCATCAATATAATTACGTCATATTTCCTTTATCAACATTTTTATTCTTGAGAATTTCGAATATTTCCTTTCTCCTTGTAAAACCTCTAAGGTTATCCTTCAATCGTTCCTCCTGTATTCCCTATATACAGGGCATATCAAAATACCATTTACTAATACTAGAACCATTGTCTATATACTTCTGAAGAATTTCTCCACTGATCCTTAAAGGTTATTATTACCTTAATCCTTTCCAATTCATACTGTCAAAACTCATACTATCCCTATTAAGGGTGAAATTCCAACCTTTATGCATTCCCCGAGGATTCATTTTAAGTTACCGATTTCTATCCTTAATTCCACCTTTAAAAGGTACATGCATCCTTCCATGGATAAATCAAGTCATATATCCCTGATAAGGGTATCTTATTCAATCATTCCCACCTCGATCGTATATGCCTAATTTCACAATAACATCTGTATTCAAAATAAGGTCAATCAATATGGCCTCCAAAAGATAAGAACGGTTATCCGCTTTTCTTTCCTGATTTGGTAACGATAACAAGGATGTTCTGGAAGATATTGGTCGTGTTCATCGTGAACTTCATCTTAATAATTCCGTGTTTACTTTTGTTGTTTATCTCAACAGTCATCTCAATGTTGGGATATCTCTCATACCTGGCGTCTCCCTTTCTGGGTATCAAGCCACCGGTCTTACACTTCACATTCTTGAAGGTCACTTCCTTCATCCAATTTTCCTACCTTCTAACTTTCTTGTCTCCTTAGTCTATCCGCGTCTTATTATTTATCCTTCGAACTATCTCAAGGTTTCCTCGAATCCTCCCAACTTAAAGGGGGTACAATATATATATCTCTCATGCCTTCAACCATCAATTTTAACTCATGGTGGATCATCATCATCCTGACGATTACATACTTTTCTATTTCTATTGCTATGAGTCTTTAGGGTTTCCTCATACCCAACTCCCTTATCATTCCTCAAACTCTATTGCCTTTATATTCCTTTCCACTTCAGTTTCTTTTTATTTTCCTTTCTCTTATCATTATTTCATGAACCAACACAACTTAAGCATTGATTTCAAATATCCCGTCATTCTGGATTCGCGTCTTCAGAACGAATCTTAACAACTTTTACAGCTTAGATTCATAATTCATCATACTCGTCTGCCTTTGTTCTGGCTCTAAAGCTTTTACACTCTCTCCATAACCTTGGGAATTACTTTCCCGAAAACAATTGGCTGAACTTTAATCAGTTTATCATAACCTCTGGCTCCGTGCCTTTCTTGGTCTTTCACCAGCGGGTGGCCTCTCTCTTAGGAGGGTAAGTGACAAAAACAGTCCTTTGTGGTTCGTCAATCATTTAGAATCTCAAATGATTCCTCTATTTCCTTTAGCTAGGCTCTTGCCTCGGCTGGGTTAGCTTGTTCCATGGAACTCTGAGAGCTTGGCGACTTAAAGGTCCTGAAAGAATTTCTCACCGCACTGTCTCCTCAGGGTGGTGGTTGGGGATAATAGTCTAAGTTCTTTTTAGACAGGTCCATGAATTGCCGTATAGGAGTACCGTCTCGGGTCTCCTTTCCTTACTCGACTTTCTGTTTCCTTAGTATGAAATGTTTCATTCTACTCCCCATAATTGGGGTCATCTTTTAATTTAAAATCCTCATTTTCCACTCCATTATGTCATGGGTTCCTTCTATCTTGATGGCGACCTCCCTGACTATCATGTTCAGGGTTTGCTCTAAATCTTATTCCTCAAACTATGGCTCTCATCTAAGTTCTCATCCTTACGCTCTTGAACTTTCGGAACCCAAATTCTATAGGAATACCTCATTATTCCCTTATCATCTTTCTCGGTATTAATCTCATATTTATTTGTTGGCTCTCTGCCTTCATTCATCACCTTTCTCTGGCACCGTATGATCTTTTCCAATAATTCGGGCTGTATTGCAATCTCAAACAGCTTTTCGGTACCGGCTCCGGTTACCTTCACTTCTATTTCCATTTTCTCAAAATCTCTTATAAACTCTCCAAAAGACATTATCATCTTGAGTCTCTCCTTTTTACTAAGGGCATCAGCCACCATATTGGCTTTCCCCGAATGATAAAGAATCTCCCAATCATTATTCTTGATTAGCTCTAACTGCCTCCTCTGGCATACGTTGAGCTCTTTCTACGTGAAAATGTACTAGAGCACTTATGGCTTGTGTAAATCTCGCACTTTTCTCCATACAAGTAGTGCCTCCCATCTTTAGGGCAAAACTATTGCCACGAGCCCAAGCTCATGGGTGGGGATATCAAATTTTATATTCCCTTAATTGTCTTGACGCGTACGCGATTACCTTGCTGTGCTGTATGAGAAGCACCCTAATTCCTTATGCGAAGCGTCACTACACTTCACAAAATCTCATTTTCCATCCGGCAACGCCAACATAAGGGCCATCACCAACCTCTGCTTCAGTTCTTGAAAGCTGTTCTCACATTTCTCTGTCCATTCGAACTTCTCAGTCTTACGAGTAAGCCGCGTTAAAGGGGCTACTATCTTTACAACTTGAATGAACCTCCGGTAGTGACCGGCCAATCCTACCTCTGGTAGTCGACCAAACCATGGTCATCAATTCATCAGTGGTCCTTTATCCAATCCTTTCAGGATCCTCCATGGGATCCTCCTCAACAACTATCCCTTCTAGGACAACATCCTCAACCGCTAAATCCTCAATATCAACATCATCCGGTCCTGCATTAGGACACTCTATCGGATCCACAATCCGATCTCCAATTAGTAATAAAATATCATCGCGATGTTGCTCCTCAACCTCAGGGTTCGGAGTCCCGCTACCATATACGATAACGAACTACGCTCCTATTACGATATTTATAAGGGTTCCCATAAGGGTTTTAACTGTCAGTACTACGTTAGGTAGCCCGACTATGAACTTGGCAAGAGTTCTTATTATCTTTGTGAACTTATTATCTTAACGTCCCATCATCTCTGAGGTTTATAACGCTTAGCTCTGATACCATTTCTGTAACACCCCCAGATCCGGGGTCGGGGATCCGGGTCGTCACGGTCTTTCTTTCCACAATATCACTTCACTTAATTAATAAATAACCTTATGCTGTGACCCCACACTAACACACACCACAACCCGTTATAGTCTCAGAGATGAAATTTAAATAAGTACAAGTCTTTGAATCCACAATTTAAAAGTTATTACAACCCAAAATGATTACTTGATAAATTTACAGTTAATTGCCATTATCTGCCACAAGTTATAATTATACATAATTGATTCTCAAAAGTAGATGGTCTGATCTACAATAGATCTACCTCTGCAGCTATAGCAGCTACAACATCAACGGGAAGACGCGGGACGCTTCCCACGCGCTTACGCTGGGTCTGCTGGAGTCTGGCCATCTTTCCTAACTGTTGTTGTGTGATGAAGAAATAAAGCAAGGGTGAGCAGCAAGCCCACCAAAATAATATGTATAATGATTTACAATATATGAGCCTACTCATAATACTCATGAAAGTCTTGGTCAAAAGAAATGAACCAAGTTTGATATCTTAATGCGATGAAGTCGCAAAATATTCAGTATATATACATATATACTTTTCAAAATATTGGAAGTCCTCTTCCATGCATAATATACACAAAGTCCCAGTGTATAACTGTATAAAAAAATATCGTTGCAAGGTGATCTCATATATCTAACCTTGTCTCAACGTTTTTCTGAAAATCTTTGTCATTCATAAGACAATTATTAATTAGATATAAGTTTAAAAGATGAGGTTACCAAATACCCCAATATACTTATATCTTTCCCAATACTACTTGAACTACCACCGTTCAAGTTATAATCAGTTTCAAAAGTTCATCACATAGATGAGACTACAAGATAATACTTGAATAAATTCAATCTTTGAAATATTATTGAATGAAATGAAGTTACGAGATACTTCATTAAGTCCCGATATATATATATATATATCCATATATATATATATATATATATATATATATATCTCATACATTTCCTGAAAACCTCTGTCATGTAAAGTATGAACAGAGTTGCAATATCCAATGAATTTTGGAAAGAAAAGAATTTTGGCATAAACCCGATATCTTGCTGATCAGGCAAAGATACCAATAAGTAACCTTTTCTACTAGTAGATGGATGAATCCCCCACCGGTCATCACCCTGGCCACATAAGGACCTTGTGCTGGACCGCCACCCGGCCTCTTACGCGTTGATGGACTGCCACCCAGCCACTTATACTTTGATAGACCGTACCCCGGCCTGTCGCTTATGCCGATTCAATTAGATGGGCTTACTTCCCGAACATTGGGCAAGTAATCAAATTGTTTTCTCAAAACAGCAACCTCGTTGCGAATATAAAATACACCACAGAGCCGGATCCCTCATATTTTGAGCGAGTATTTAAATCCCCTTGAAAGGAAGATCTTAAATATAAAAATGAGTTTTGGGATCCGCTCTGACTTTAAAAATCATTTTGAAGACTCGAAAACACTTTATAGAGTGTTTGGAGTAAAGCTGATTTAATGAAGTAAATCAGTCCCCAGAATATTTAGAAAATGACTGAATATTATTATTTAAATAATATTCCCATAAAGAATAATCTTTATAAAAATAATTGAAGTAGAAGTATTAAAACTTATACTTGAAACGAGTATTAAACAACCAAAGATACACTTATATGAAAGTATTATCTTTATTTGAATAATCGAAAATAAGTTTGATTATTGACACCTTATTCTTTAATAAAATAAAGAATATATTTCAGTAATAAGCGGAGTCATAATACCTCGAATGAATATTATAAATAATATTCATAAAATAAAGGAGTCATACATCCTCGATTGAATATCCAAGTAATATTCAATAATAATATAAACTGAGTCATAAGCCCTCGAATGAATATTCAAATAATATTCAAATAATAAAATAAACTTAAAGTTATCGAATAAACCTTATTCGATTAATAGTTTGGAAAACTATAACCATATATATATAAAAATATATATATTATATTCGGGAACATCGACTCCCGGTTTTAGAAAATATTTCCACCTTTTGGGTCCCTATACTAAGGGTATATGCAAGTTACCGCTATCCTCTAGCATAGGTATTATCAACTGAATCAACAGATATATATAGCAAGAATACGAAACAGGCATGCATATATATATATATATATATATATCATAGCAGCATGCTTCAATATATTGCAACATTTGCTAATTAACCAACATGCATCTATCGCAAGATAATGCAAGTACATATATACATCACAACAACAGTATAACTGGTAGAAAACTTGCCTGAGCGACTTGGGGTGATAAAAGGCTCAGGACGAGTCTGGTAACCTATAAACAACAAGTAAGTTGGAATTAAACCAAAATCACTTGTAAATCTATACTTTAACTAACTTAGACTCTAACGCTTGTTTTGCGCTCACTGATTCGCTTAAGTCACTCGAGTACCCTCGGCTCCACCATTTTTAATAATTTAACCTTTACGAGTTTTAAAGCGATTCCTTCGCGAGTGTCTTACCAACTGCCTAACACACTTACCATAAATGTTTCATACATTAATTAACCCTTATTGGTCTTTAACCTATTTTTCAAAGTAAGGCGAGGGGAAAAGTTTCGTTCGCGAAACGCCGTTACTTGAAACGGTCGTTTCTCCTAAACCGTGCATCGGAATCGAACGAACTACATATCAAAACGAAGCTCGTAACATGAGCTATCTAAAAATGTCAGTGGTCATAATCTAGCAGGGGGTTCTCGGGTCCTAATGTTATGCACAAAAACAGTCTAAAGAAAATCGGACGTTACGACGACTATGTTTACGCGATTTCCAATATTTTAAACCATTCAAAACCATTCCAAATCCACCTCAAATCCAACATACAACCAACATCCATCCTTATCACATCATAACAACCCCAACCAATTCAATTTAATCATTCATACTTATGCCTAAGCTTAACTTTAATCATACTTAAGTTCTTTTAATCAAAACCACAACATTTACCATTCCATTTCACTACCATTTCAAATCCCAAACTCTAATCACAACAACAAGCTACAATATCATCCTACTAATCGAAATCATCTTATAATATATAGGAATCTAGGGTTTGGAGATGGTATACCTTCCTTGAAGTGGTGGGAGGAGCTAGGAAGCCTTAAGAAGCTTTGAGAAGTCTTAGGAAAGCTTGGATCTTCAAGGAAACAAGAAAAACTTCAAGTTAAAAACTTGAAAACACTATTCATAGTCTTCTTCTTTGATTAAATGAAGAAGATTGAGAAGGAATTAATGGCTTAAACTCATGATATAGCCCTAACTAAGCATGAAGATGATTAGGGAATTAACTCACCAATTTGGGAGGCTTGGATCTTGAGTTTTTGAATTCTTGCCCATTTGCAATAGTAAAAAGCCGAGAGCATGATGAACCATGCCTTGGTTTCTTTTTGATTTTGATGAAAATGATTTTGCTTGGCTTGGTTGGCTTGTTTTTGTGTTTGACTTAGTTAATTACCTTGTTGCCCTTGAATTTGTGTGGTTCTCATTCAACCACACCTCCTTCCTTCCCATGTCATGCTTGTGTCACCTTGCACATGTCATAATGCTCCCACTTGTCCACACCTTGTGGTTTGATGATGTCACAATCTCTAGCTTCTTGTACAAGCTTGTCTCTTGGTCACTTATTTGTTTTACGGTTCGCTTATCTTTCGTTCTCGTTTATCGTTTGAGGGATCATACCCGGGATCTTATTACTTAGGTTCCCTTAACCTTTCTCAATATATTGTATTCCTTCTATGATCCTCTCTTATAATCCTTTAATTTAAATCCTTTTTATCCTGTTACCTTTTTCTCAATTCTTTCCGTATCTAGTGGATTTCCGGGAAAAATCAAAGTGTTCGGAATTGGATTCTGACGATCTTTACATACACTTATATACCACATAGAGTACTAATAATATCCCATAAGATCAATTACAGAACCCCTACATAGCGTGGCATGAAAAGTTTTCTCGTTCAGCAAAAACACTATTCATAAGGGTTTCAAAATTTCTCCAAAATTGGGGTTATTACAGTATACTGGTGCAATAAATAAGGTAAAGTAAAACAAGTGCAATAAAGTAAATGACAGTGTTGGAAAGGAAAAATGTACTGATATATAGATCAAAAGTTTTAGGTAGTACAAGCGTAAAGACGCTTCGAAAGTAAAAGCAAAAAGGGTACAACAACCTACTCACTAGTCAGCATCGCTAGTCTATAAATACAACTCAAAAGTCTACTGATACACATTACACACTACTGTACATACTACATAATCATAACAACACTGCTCAACATCTCCATCTCAGAATCTCTAACTCAGCTCCAAGGAAACTCTGGTCCTACCAGCCTCTCAAAGTCCTCCATCACCTCAGTAGCCCAGCCCAACAGTGCATCAGGGCCTCTGCCAGGTAGTGTAGCTCCATGTAACCTAGCCTCAAGAACCCTCCGTGTCACATGAATCTCCTCTCGAAGCTCCCTCACACCACGATCAACATCTGTTGTCCTGATGATATGCTGTAACTCTCTAATCTGAGCCAACAAGGAATCACGCTACAATAGAAGCGCCTCATACCGGTAATAAGGAACTGGGGGTAATGTAGACTGGAATGGGGCACTCGCTACTGAATGCCCAGTGGAATCTGAATCAACTGGTGGGGGTCCTCTAACAGGTGGCCTCATGCCTGGAGGTGGAATAGCCTGCAATGGTACGGGCTGCAACACCGGTGGAGGTAGAATAACCAATGCTGGTGGAATAACAGGACGTGGATCCGATGCTGGTGCTCCAACTGAAGGCTCTGAGTGATCAGCTGATACGGGAATAAAAGAGTTGGCCATCTCTGCTATCTGAAATCATATGGTAATATAAGAATTTCGTACCACGACGCAACCTATACTAATACCGGTTATACCATAATACTCAACCTCTCGACGTTCTATCACCCTATACCTTACTTCTAATCCTATCCCTCTACCCATTCCCGTCAACCTAGGCTTGTGTCAGTGACTTATAACCTGTGGCTCTGATACCAAACCTGTGGTGCCCTCCAAACCCGGGTCAGAAGTTTGGGGTCCACACACACACCTTAATTATAACCTGCTTATAATAATAATAAAGATAATAATAATATATGCAGTGACCCTACTTACCAACCACCACGGACCGTAACAGGTTAAAGTATGCACACAAGCGAAACACACTAATATATTACAAACCGTTCAAATCCCAACTATTTCAAACTCAAACTGAGTATTAAACATTATTACAAACTTTTACAAACTTAAATTATCCCAAAAGAAGCCTACTAGCTCAGCTTTCTCAACCTGAACCCCTAGCTCTCGCGCTGGACTGGGGATCCTCGCTACCAACTGGTTCCTTTTTAACTGGAAAGAATATAAACAACATCGCACGAATGAGCTAACTAGCTCAGCAAGTCACAATGACAAAACTGAGAATAATGGTCATCAGGTGAATATGATTATGATATCAAGTGAACATTGGATTATGATTTAGAATTTGATATTATACTTTTAATTTAAAAACCAAGGTTAGGCTGCTGATCAGTCACGCACTAACCCCGAGCAAGGCACACAGCATTGCTCTAACTACTGGATCCAAGGCACACATTGGCCTAACTTGACCATTATATAGTCTGACCACGAATCTGGTCCACAATTTTATAAAAACAATCCAATTCTAACATAATAACAGAATATGCAATAATAAACAATAACCGAAATCATTAACAACAATAAATGTTTAACAATGAAAGGGTTTCAATCATTGTAAGGATCAATAAGGCAATTTAAAAGCTTGGATGCTGGGTAATGAAAGAATTGGATAATAAAGGAATCAACATTTCAGGGTTTCAAAGATTTGGGCTTTCAATGCATAGGATACAATGATTGAATGTACAAGTAATTCAGTTCAGTGTTTAGGATTTTGTTTGCATGTATTTGTGGAGTAGTATCGTATACTTGAGGTTCGTGTTTGGGTATATAACAATCAATAGTCTAGAAAGAATACGGTTCATGGCTCAAGCACAATAACTGGAATCAGGGTTTAGGTTTCAGTGCTCCAAAGCACTTGCAATATCAACAAGACTATCACGTATTACAATATTTCGAGAAAGTTCGGAATACTTGCCTGATATTAGCTTACTACACTGCACTCGCTTCCAATCACAAGCGTCTTACTCCTCAACTATCTGTTTCCCTTTCCTACGTCTTACCTCTTCTGCTCACATATCATAAGCATATATCAATAATTTGCTCATGGAATTCTATTCAACACATACTTCTATCTACCCTTCGTTTTACCCAAATCCGATTAACGGATTGAAATTTATGCAATAATCAAGTAAACACAGAATATATAGACCGATAGTCAATTAACAAGTCACATATAGCATATAATACATCACGTAATCAATGATATATCATTTATTAAGAAGTCTCGGGTCATAAATAGGCTTTCTGGTATTTAAAATGATTTTTAAAACATTTTTCGGAATTAAAACGGGTCGTTGGATCAATTTCAGGTTAATAAACTGGGTTCGGTTGGCTAATTCTGGCTGCGAAATAATTTTAGAATAATTATCGAGCCTTGGAAATAATTTAGAATAATATTTTAAAGCTCGAAACTATTTTTCAGAATTTTTAAATCTTTTTTAAATAATTAAATCTAATTAAATAATTAATTAAAATCAATTAATAATTAATTAAATCAATTAATCAATTAATTTTCGAATTAATTGACAAATTAATCAATTAGAAATTAACTCAAATTAATTAACTAATTAATTTAGATTTATTTGTGAATTAAAAATAATTTTCAGAATTAAAATAATAATTTTTAGAATTTCCAGAAATTAAAAACGAATTTTTATAATAAAAATAAATAGGAAATATGATTTTTAAACATTTTTAAAACAGAAATCCAATTTTTGCAAAGTCTGGAAACTACAGGGACCAAACTGCATCGTTTTCAAAACTATAGGTACTAAACTGTAATTTTCCAGGGGGTCGCCGGAAAACAGTCGGGGATGGCCGGAGAATACGTTCCAGGGATGCTCAGGCCACCATCACCTCCAGATCACATCTACACAACACCAGGAACACAACCATGCAATCATAACAACCTAACAATCCCTGAGTTGGCCGGAATTTGGCCGTGAAATTTTCCAGTTTTCGGCGAACATCGGAAAACTTCAAAACACAACTCCCTTCTCTACAGACCTCGTTGGTTCATGAAACTTATACGACTAGATTGCAAATTTCACAGAGAATACAACCCACTATAACACAACATCAATCTATCACAGAATAAGAAACCCTCAAATTTCAATTAAGAACATTCATACGGGTTATAAACCCTAATTTTTAAAATTCGAAAATCAAACTCAAATTTGAACATGTTATTGAACTCCAAATCAGACGTATGACATACGAAAATCATCAGGAAAACAAGCTCTACAACATGCAATCATCAAATCATACAAACAATCATCCGAACAAAAATTCATATTTTTAATAAAATAAATTCGAAAATAAAAATTTTTTTAGAAAAATAACCTTGATTTCTGCAGGTGTATGGATTACAGAATCTGGTAGAGCTCTTCAAGTCCTTCAGATTGGTTACTCGAGCTTTCCAAACTGAATTCAATAACACCTCCAAATGCTTGTTTGATTCTTAGAACAGTTTTAGGAAATTAGGGTTTTTCTCTGAAAATTATATAATTATCTGTCTGCAATTGATTTTGATACGAAATAAAATACGGTAAAAGGCTATTTATAATTACAGAAAATTAGTATCCCGTGGGATCATTCCGGATATAAAACGGTACGTTTATTTGTAAAAACGGATCCAAACGGTATCGGTTTTCGGGATAATTATCCAAATCAGTACAATTTGTACTGCGGTCTTGGTCTCAGCGCCTGGTTACACGTATTACGAAGTGATAATTGTGATAGTTTAATAAAAAGCTCCCGTTTATCGAAAATAAGGGTTTTATTGATTTACCAAAACGAATATTGTATCGAAAATGTTGCGTCGGGACCCGCGCAGGACAAACCGTACGCCGGATCGAAAAAGTCGAAACATGGAAAATGCTCGAAATATTACAATTAGGTTAGGAAGGAGTTCTCGAAAGAGTTTCGGGTTCCAAAAACGTAACAACGGTTGACGTCAGTTGGTTCCCGTTTTTATAAAATAGATTTTAATTACCCGGAAAAAGATTTTAGAAATTTCAGATGATTCTTATAAATCCATAAACCAACATAAAAATAATTAGGAAGATATGACAATTATCTATATTTTATTTTGGACATATAAAAATTAAAATACTCAATTAATATTATTTTTGAATAACCAAGTACAGATAACACTTTAACAATTAACTCACAGAATAGATACTGGACACACATAATAATTATATAATAGCAAAAATAATTACACGATATATCCCGGATATTACAAATATTGTTATGGAATCTATACATGTTGTGTTTGATGATAAGAAAATTGAAGGACTGCAAGATGGAGATTTCCATGAAAGCCTCAAATTTGACAATGTTGAGATGATTTGTGATGATGGTGATGATGAAAGTGATCAAGAACCAATATCTAAGGACAATGCAGAAAACTCTACAACTAATGAAGCACATAATTCAACATCCGTCGAAAGACCAAGTGCATCATCCGTTGAAAGACAATCTGCATCATCCATCGAAAGGCAAAGAACAACATCTGTTGATCCATCAATAGGAGTTGAAAGCCAATACAGATCCAATCAGAAATTACCCCAACTTCAAGTCATAGATCCACAAACTTAGGGGGAGTTTCTTCTAATCAAAACTCAGTCACTCATCAAGACAATTATGAAGCCTCTTCATCTAAAGCTAATCTACCACAACAGAGAAAATGGACAAAAGATCATCCATTTGAATTAATTACTGGTGATGCATCTTCAAGAGTGCAAAAAAGAAAACCAACTCAAGAAGAATGTCTCTACAGTAGCTTTCTATCACAGGTAGAACCTAAAAAGGTGAAAGAAGCTCTGTTGGATCCTGATGGGGTTTTAGCTATGCATGAGGAGCTAAACCAATTTGAAAGGAATAAAGTTTGGAAACTGGTACCCAACCCTAAAGGAAAGAATCCTATTGACACTAAATAGGTATTCAGAAATAAGATGGATGAAAATGGCATAGTAGCCAGGAACAAAGCTAGACTGGTTGTTAAGGGCTATTGTCAACAAGAAGGAATAGATTTCGATGAAACCTTTGCTCCTGTTACAAGACTTGAAGCCATCAGAATCTTTCTGGCCTATGCAGCCCATGCCATGTTCAAAGTTTATCAAATGGATGTTAAAAGTGCCTTTCTAAATGGAGATTTGGAGGAGGAAGTCTATGTAAGTCAACCTCCTGGTTTTGAAGACCCCAACTTTCCAGAGTATGTCTACTATCTTTTGAAAGCACTTTATGGACTGAAGCAAGCACCTAGAGCCTTGTATGATACTTTGTCAAAGTTTCTATTAGAAAATCATTTCATAAGAGGTATTGTTGATAAAAACTTATTCCTTAAATGTTAATGACTCTAGTATACCTATTTAAATTTATGTAATTGGTATTATATTTGGCTCTACAGATGAAAAACTTTGCAAAAAGTTTGCCAAATTGATGCAAAGTAAATATGAAATGAGCATGATGGGAGAACTAACCTACTTTCTTGGTTTACAAGTTAAGCAAGTTGGTGATGGAATATTCATTAGTCAAACCAAATATATTTATGAACTTTTAAAGAAGTTTGACTTAATGGATTACATATCTGCAAAAACTCCCATGACCACTGCAACTAAACTTGAAGTAAACACTACTGAAAAGTCTGTGGATATTTCAAGCTATAAAGGCATGGTTGGTTTACTTTTATATTTAACAGCCAGTAGGCCAGATATAATATTTGCTACTTATCTTTGTGCTAGATTTCAGGCTGATCCTAGAGAATCTCATTTAGTAGCTATTAAGAGAATTTTCAGATATCTCAAAGGAACACCAAAACTTGACATTTGGTATCCAAGAGATTCTGGTTTCAAATTAACTGGTTACTCAGATGCAGATTATGCAGGTTGTAAAATAGATAGAAAAAGTACAACAGGAACCTGTCAATTTCTAGGAAACAAGCTGGTAACCTGGTTCAGTAAAAAGCAAAAATTCAGTCTCTACCTCTACATCTGAGGCTAAATATATTGTTGTCGGTCGCTATTATGCACATATTTTATGGATGAAAAATCAACTGTTGGACTATGTGTTAGGTCACACACACTGTAGAGGGGGTGAATACAGTGTATAGCACAATCAAATCGAACTCTAATAACTCAAGTAACAGAAAACAAACTTTATTCAAAATAATAAACTCTATTACAGTATGGAACTGTCCTCTCTCAGTGATGAACAAATATCACGAGAGCTGCTAGGGTTATAATGAATAATCTTCTCAATAATGATAACACTTATAGTGTAAACCCTATGTCCGTGTTTATATACTACACAGTTACAAGATAATCGCTAATTGATATGGAATATAATTTTGCTTCCTAAAATATATCAATCAGATATCTTTTCTTCCAAGTATTCTATTCTTCATAGAATTCCTTCTTCATGCATATCTCTTCTTACGTTTGTCTTGATCTTCTTTTCCTTTCAATCAGCCGCCTTCCTTATCTGAACGTTTCCTTTAAGTCCTGATATTATCTTCTGATAAATATCTCCTGAACCTTAAGTACTGATAACTTAAGTTCTGACTTCAGTATAAGTGCTGATTTGTCCTTTTTAAGTAAGATATGAAAATTAAACATAAATCATATTAGTCATGACATTATCAAATATATCTAACAATCTCCCCCAACTTATAAATTAGCATAATATAAAAGTTTAACAGATATTTGATGATGTCAAAAATATGAAGTACAAATGCATGAGAATTTGACTAGATAACTACAACTTACAGTCCTTAAAGCTTTACCAATTTTAACTTCTGATAACAACTTCAGTCTGTATACATATCAGAATTTGAGCAGTTGTAGATCTTGACTTGGCTTCACTTTCTGATCTCTCTGATGTCAGGAGTTGTTCTGAGATAATTCTTTAACAAACATCTTTCAGCATATCTGAGTTCATCAATCATCCTCCTTTTAGCATCTTTAAGTTCTGCAGAATCTTCACCAGTTTGAAAGATTGCAGCCCTGAGATCATTAATTTTAGCTTTCCTTATGTCCTGATCCAGTCTGATCAAATATGCCTTGTCAGACTCAAGATTGAATTCTACAGCCTTGTAACCCAGAAATGCAGTTTTAATCTTAGCAGAGTTAGGCTTCATCTCAACAATATCACCCTTGTGATCTCTGTACTTTGGAAGATATGTGCTGTCAGACTTTACAGAATAAAGCCTTTTTTGTCTCTGAACTTGATTCTTCAAATAGTTTGCAGCACTTTCTGTTATTCTGTCATTCACTTGAAGTAAGAATAATACATGTTCCAATTCTTCGAAATACTTCAGTGGAATAGCATTTTCCCTTATTATGATAAACCCTACCATCTGTCATGAAGTAAAACAAGATGTGTTCTTTCAAGTAGGTATGGTAAACCATCTGTACAGATTCTAGTTGATTCAATCTTTCAGGAGTTGCTCCAATACCTGGTTCACTTAAGGAAGTTGGATCATTGGTTGTGTTCTGTACTCTTCTTTCATCAGCACTACCCAATCCAGATTTATCTCTTCCTTCCTTTCCAGTAACCACTCTTGCTTCAAAACCACTTGCAGCAGTCTTCAAAGGTTGAGTCTGTTTGGCTTTGGTGAATCCTGGTAGGAGTAACTTTGAAGGTTTAAAATGAGCAATGTCAGAGGTTTCCTTTGATTTATCTTCTGATATCAAGTTAACTTGAGCTATGTCAGAGGTTACTTGCTTCTTTGAGATATCAGAACTAACTATATTTTTACTCTGAACAACTTCAGCCATGTCAGAGGTTGTCTTAGAAATTTTTCTTGAAGTCAGAGCAAGATCAGCATCTTCAACAGTAATTTCTTCATCCACAGGAGGCACATAAACCTTGATAGGTTCACCAACTTTCTCTTTGCCCTTGGACCTTGGATCTATCTGCAATTGTGATTTGACCTTGGTTGCTTCAGGATTTATTCTTTCTTTTATCACAATGCCTTTGGCCTTTGGAAGTTTCTTTTTACCAGCAAAAGCTTCAGATTTAGATTTGACTTTTTCTGACTTAAGTCTAGCTTCTTCTTCCATCAGACTCTCAAAGTCCATTCCTGGATTTTCTTTCAGAAATAGCTGTCTTGATATTTCTTCATCAAGATCCAAAAGTTCATCAGAACTTATCCTTTTACCAGTAGTAGAAGTAATTCTTTTTCCAGCATCAGAACTTGTCATGTGACTTGTAATTTCAGCTCTTCTTGATGAGAAACTTCTACCTTGACCATGACCTCCACCCATTTCAGAGTTTCCCTGGTCATCTTTTTCATCATCCTTCCCCTTCAGTGTCTGATCAGTTTTGCATTTGGACTTAATTACTTTCTCCCCCTTTTTGGCATCAGCAGGTAAGAGAAGAGAGAAAAGCAATTCCACTGAGGCTTGGATTTCATCGAGTTGAGATTGCTGAGAAGCTTGATTTTTCAAAATATCATCAATCTGAGACTGTTGCTTCTCTTGGGTCTTCTCAATGTAAGCAACTCTGTCAAAGGTAGGTTGGAAGAAAGTTTTCTTGTCAATTTTTTTAACCATTTCTTGCTTGAGCAATTCTTCCTGAATTTTATGTAACTCTGCATGAGTTGTTGAATGGAGACCTTGCAGATGTCTAGTACTCAATGCAGTGACTCGAAGCTGTGTCTCGAAATCATCATTAATTATCATCTCATCAGCTTTTGCCAAATGCTCAGCAAGAATCTTTTCAGATGGAATAAAGGTAACGGAGTTCCATTCCTTAGTCCACTCCTGTCCTCTAGGAGTTTCACTCCAAGGTACTGGTGCTTCTCCTCGAACAAACTTCTTAACTAGTTCAGATTTAGAAACAGTTTGTTGAGGTGCATGTCCTGAAGGACCAGCTGTAGTAGCATCTTCATTTATAGCAGCATCACCGGTATCATCAGCATTTGCAGCATCAGAACTGACAAAATCAGCATCTTTATTTAAAAGAATAGTATGGGAAGCAATTGAGACTTCAACATCCTCCTCTAAGTATTGATCTGCTTCCAAGTTCTGATCAACATCCATAGTCTGATGCTCACCTATATTCTAATCATCAACATCTAGATTCAGAGAAGGTGTTGTAGACAATTCTGGAGTTTGAGTAGCATCAGTAAAAGGTGTTGTTGATGGATTAATTATTATTGGAGCTTCTAAGTAGAGAACCTCAGGCACAACCAGGTTGTGAATATCAATTTCAGCACTTGTGCCTGGGTCTACAGGAGATACAGTTTCATGTACAGGTGACACAGATGGTGTGTTTGCCTTATCTGTAGCAGTTTCCTGAGTTGGGGACAATGAAGATGGAGATGCAGTAGCTCCAACAAATTCTGGCTCTTTTGAGATCAGAGATTCCTGATCTCCTTCCTTAGCTGCTGCTTCCTCATCATCTGAAGCTGGTCTTTTAGCTCTCTATTTTTTGTATCTCTTTGAAGGTGGGGATTCCTTGGGAGGTTCAGCATAAGTCATTCTTCTAAGCCTTTTGAGAAGCTTAGATCCCCCAATTCCAGAATCCTTCTGAGAAGGGACCTTCTCAGCTTCTTTAGCAACAGGTTCTGATGCAGAAACCTGTTCCTCACTATCAGACTCATCTCTCAGAACAATCCTCCTTCTCTTCTGTGGTGTCTGAGGGACAGTCCTTGTCCTCTTGGGCTTAGAAGATGAAGGCTTCACAGTAGGTGCTGAGGATGAAGGTTGAGCTATCTGTGAAGGTTTGAGATGTGTTCTGATAGAGGATTGAGGTATAGATGTATGAGTGGTATTTTCTGATGGTTGTTGTGGTGTTTGGGATGTGGTGGTAGGTTGAACATCAGGATAAACAGATCTATAGGTTTGAGGATCAGCATTTACCAGGATCTGTTTTACAGGCTGAGGAATCTGTAAAGGTCTAACCACCGTTTTCTTAAGGTCAGCATTTACCAAGTCATTAAAAGCCCGTTTTGCAAGTTTAAAGAGTATAAATAAGTCAGTGGTAGGTTGGGGTTCATCAGCACAACAGAAATTATATATAAGCTGACAGAATCTAGCAAAGTAGACAACATTCCTATCCTCTGTCATCCTATCCCCTATAAAACCTAGCACAGCACTTGCAAAATCAAAATGAGTTTGGTTAATAATAGCATACCCGATGTGCTGACTCATTATTGGAATGGCATCAAAGTTGGAACACTTATTCCCGAAGGCTTTAGTGATGTCGTCGAAGAAAAAGCTCCATTCCTTTCTGATATGTGCTCGTTTCAACTGTCCAAGCTTAGCCAAACTCTTCTCATACCCCAAATTGGCCATGAGCTGCTGTAGAACTGTTTCCTCCGGTGTTGAGAAAATGCAGCCTTCTAGTAAACGTAGAGCCTTGCGAACTGTTCCAGGAGTTACCACATGTTCAAAATCATCCACTTCAAAAACAATGCTGGGAGTACCAGTAGCACCACCATTATCAAAATGCCCAGTCCGCCAAAATGTCAGAACTTGTTGGCTTGAAAATACTGGTGGCTGGGTCAATGCATACCCAATTTCACTGTGTGCAAGAAGATCTTGCACAAAATGCAACTCAGATGGAGCTTCATCATGATTTAAGATGGCAGCATAGTTGTTGGGAACGAACTTGGCTCCATCTATAATCAAATCCTTAGGTGCCATGAGAAAAAATTGAGAATTAAGGTTGCCTGTAAGGTATTTGATAAAATGTCTGTATGAAAACCAACGTCAGGAGATGAGAGAGAGTAAAATTAAAGAAAGAGAGATAAAGTGTAAAAGTAAATAAAAGATTGTATAATCTTCTCTCTCTCTTACTTATACATGGTTAAAAAAAATAACCGTTGGACACCTGTCAGACATGCAGCAATAATTAATAGTTAATGGGCACGGGAAAACGGTAATCATTACTTATCACATGCAGTTTTTTAAGGAAAAACCGTTCCACTTACCAAGTAATCCCATTAATTGAGGTAAGTCAGTTTTAATTCAAAATTTAAACTATTCCCACTTATTTAATCATTTTTACTGCAAAACCCATTTTCTGGAAAAATATAAAGTGTGAGAATGACCAAACAATAAATCAAGTAAACAAGTACTGACATTTCAGATCAAAACTTAATTTATATTAGTAATTAAAATGGTCATCAGAATATGGATATATCAGGATTTAAAAATGCAGTAGAAATTGCAAACATCTCAGAGACAAAATCTTGCAAAAATATAAAATTCCATTAATATATTAAGAGAATACATTCATGAAATTGAAATTTACATCAGAACATTACAAGACTGTCCTTAGCTACAAACTCCAACATCAACAACTTTTGTCCTTTGCTAAGAAGCTAGACAAAGCTGACGATGAAGAAAAACAGAAAGAAGAAAACAAATTATTTCTTCTTCCGACTCTCTACAAAAAGAATAGCGAGTCGAATGATTCGCTCTTGTTGGCAGAGAGCTTCCATCCTTTCTTCTTCCAATCGCTCAAGATGGCGATGGTAGTCCATGTAAAAGAACAGGAGGTGTGTGAGAACCTCCTGGGGAACCGAGTCCCAAATCTCATCAGGAATGGCAGTAACATGCCATTCCTGCTGCCATCCCTCACGGCTCAACTCCATATTGAAGGTTTCATAGTTCAAGAACATGTTGTAGTTAACCATGATTTTGTTGATATGAATGAAAAGAGAGTGAGTGTGTGAGAAAAGGAATGATGTGTAGGCTGGAATGAGGTGTTGGTTTATATAGGCAAAAGAATGCCAGGAGACGCAAGGAAAATTTAATGCTGACTAGTAGAAATAATTCTACCTCGTCTCCCTAGACTGAGGAGAATAAAAACAGTCATTGGAAGTGTAAAACAGGGTTTAATGCACACAAGAAACAAGTAAATATTACTGTGCATGGACGTGTACCACTAACCCTAATTATATTGACTGTTAATATTCCACCCAAACATATTCTGATTTAAAATAAGATTGTTTCAGATTTTAACCACAAATAAATCAAGTAAAGAATCAGAATTTAATATCAGCACTTAGACTTATATCAGAACTTAACAGTCATCAGAACATGATTTCTTAACTCGAAAAATGAATGCCTATCTCTGTGATTCTTCACACAAATTCTGATTTCGGTTCTTCAAAACTTATTTATCAGAACTTCCAGCAGAACTTGTCCTTAGAATTTATGCAATCTGACTCATAAACTGTTCATCTAAAACAACATTGAACGCCACAGTAATTTTCATCATTTATATGGAGTGTAAGTGTGTGCATTAAGCAAAATATCAGACAAAGGGTAAAGTCTGATTCACTTTAGTACATCTTAGAAATAAGGCATAACTAAGAACTTTACTAAAAATCTGTCATTATTCTGAAGTTTACTTTTGAATGAGTTCATGCACGAGTCCACCTCAACTGTTTTGTGCTTATTTTATGCATCTTTTGAAATTCCATTTTACAGTGGCTTCTTAGTATAAGTGAGTCACGACTGCTTATCAGAATTTGTGCTTTTATCAGAGTATTTCTCCAGTAATCATAGAGTGTGAAAAGTCACCAAGAAAAATAATTATTTGCTTTTCTGATGCATATTACTTAATACCAGCAATGCACTTGGGTCGTCCCTTCCACAGTTTTACTCTAGATCTCAAAGGAGTACCTGATTTTTATTCCCTTTTCTTTTCCTTTTTCTTTTGATAAGGAGGGTTATCAGCACTTAGTATATTCAGCAGATTTACTAACATCAGAACTTAACATATGAGAAGCATGAGTCCAGTTTTTGACTTAGTAATAAGATAGACAAAGTAAACGTAACTAAGCTCAATATCAGAATTTGCTTGTGTCAATAGATTTCCATATAAATAATTACTTCTAACATGGGATCTTTAGTATATTAAAGACTACTAGTTCAGCATCTAGCACAGTTATCCTCATAGAATTGAATAGTCACATAAACAGTCATATCACTATCAGAGTTTAGAAATTTACATCAGACAACAATAAGTACTTAATCAATTTTCAGTTAAGCACAGAATACATAAAGAGAGTAATTTCTGTAAATACCGATCATAAAGTCTGATGCATCAGAACAAAACTAAGCAGATTTAGAGAAAGAACCTGAAACCATTCCAAGTTCATTTACCAATCTTGTAAAAGTAGCTTTACACAGTGGTTTTGTGAAGATATCTGCTATTTGTTGATCTGTTGGAACAAAGTGCAATTCCACTGTACCTTCATCCACATGTTCCCTTATGAAGTGGTACCTAATGCTGATATGCTTTGTCATTGAGTGTTGAACTGGATTACCTGTCATAGCAATAACACTTTGATTATCACAGTAAATAGAGATTTTAAAATATATTAACCCATAATCCAGTAACTGATTCTTCATCCAAAGAATCTGTGCACAACAGCTTCCTGCAGCAATGTACTTTGCTTCTGTAGTTGATATGGAAATTGACTTTTGTTTCTTGCTAAACCAAGAAACCAATCTGCCTCCAAGAAATTGGCAGCTTCCACTTGTGCTTTTCCTGTCAATTTTGCAACCTGCAAAATCTGCATCTGAGTAACCTATTAGTTTAAAATCTAATTCTCTGGGAAACCACAATCCCAGATCAGCTGTTCCTTTAAGATATTTGAAAATTCTTTTCACAGCTGTTAAGTGAGGTTCTCTTGGATCTGCTTGAAATCTTGCACAAAGACAGGTAGCATACATGATATCAGGTCTACTAGATGTTAGATAGAGTAACGAGCCAATCATACCACTGTAATTAGTAATATCTACTGATTTACCAGTATCCTTATCCAGTTTTGTTACAGTGGCCATGGGAGTGGATGCACTTGAACAATCTTGCATTCCAAATTTCTTCAGCAAATTTCTGGTGTACTTGGTTTGACAAATAAAAGTGCCTTCTTCATTCTGCTTGACTTGAAGGCCCAGAAAATAGCTAAGTTCCCCCATCATACTCATTTGATATCTTGACTGCATCAGTTTGGAAAACTTCTTGCAAAGTCTGTCATTTGTAGAACCAAAGATGATATCATCAACATATATCTGAACTAGAAGTAAGTCCTTTCCATGGTTGAGGTAGAACAGTGTTTTGTCTATAGTTCCTCTGTTAAATCCACTTTCCAAAAGAAACTGAGCTAAAGTCTCATACCATGCTAATGGAGCTTGCTTAAGACCATAAAGTGCTTTGTCAAGCATGTAGATATGATTAGGATATTTGGGATCTACAAAGCCTGGAGGTTGTTCAACATATATTTCCTCCTCCAATTCTCCATTGATAAAAGCACTTTTCACATCCATTTGAAAGACAGTAAACTTTTTGTGAGTAGCATAAGCCAAAAATATCCTTATGACTTCCAATCTAGCAACTGGTACAAATATTTCATCATAATCAATTCCCTCCTGTTGAGAATATCCTTTTGCAACCAACCTTGCCTTATTCCTTGTAATTATGCCATCACTATCAGTTTTATTTCTGAATACCCACTTTGTACTAACAACAGATCTGTTCTTTGGTCTTGGCACTAGGGTGCAGACTTTGTTTCTTTCAAATTCATTTAACTCTTCCTGCATTGATTGCAACCAATCAGCATCTTGAAGAGCTTCTTCCACTTTCTTTGGTTCAGTCTGAGAAAGAAAAGAATTGTAAAGACATTCACTTGAAGTAGCTGTTCTAGTTCTGACACCTGCATCAGGATTTCCAATTATTAAGTCGAGTGTATGTGATTTAGCCCACTTCCTTGCAGATGGAAGGTTTTCTCTAGAACTGGATGCTCCCCCATGATCCATACCATCTTCATCAACATCTTCTGATGCTCCCCCTGAAACTATGCTCTTTGAGTTGGATCCTTCAGTATTTAAATTTTTAGAATTATCAGAACTTGGCTTATCAGAACTTGATGAATCAGAACTTGAAGAGCTAGTTGTATGTTCTGATGCTTCTTGAGATGTGGTTGCATCTTTAGTATGCTCCCCCTGCACAGGTGTATCTTCCTTTGGCGTAGTCACCACAGTTTCAATAACATCAGAGCTTAATCCATCAGAGTTTGCAATATCAAGATTTAGACTGTCAGGATTTTCAGTATCAGAATTTAAGTCTTCATTTTCAAATCTCAGCTGATCATGATCATTGAAATCTTCAATTGCAGTAATTTTCTTATCATCAAAGGAGACATTGATAGATTCCATGACCACCCTTGTTCTCAAGTTAAAGACTCTGAAGGCTTTTGTGGAAAGTGGATATCCAACAAAGATTCCTTCATCAGCTTTTAGATCAAATTTCGATAGTTGTTCAGGATGAGTCTTAAGAATAAAATACTTGCATCCAAATATATGAAAATATTTCATATTTGGCTTCTTTTTCTTCACCATCTCATATGGTGTCTTTCCATGCTTGTTAATGAGTGTTGCATTTTGAGTAAAATAAGCAGTCTGCACAGCTTCAGCCCAGAAATAGGTTGGAAGCTTTGCTTCATCAAGCATAGTTCGTGTAGCTTCAATAAGAGTTCTATTCTTTCTTTCAACAACTTTATTTTGCTGTGGAGTTCCAGGAGCAGAAAGTTCCTGCTTGATTCCATGGTTTTTGCAGAACTCTTTCATTATCAAATTCTTGAACTCAGTGCCATTATCACTTCTTATAATCTTCACAGAATCTTTGACCAATTTATCTAGTTGCATGACATGATCAATCAAGATAGATGCAGTTTCACTTTTTGTGTGCAAGAAATACACCCATGGGTATCTGGTGAATTCATCCACTATGACCATAGCATATTTCTTCTTTACAATATACATGACATATACAGGACCAAATAGATCAACATGTAGTAGGTAATAAGGCTCAAAAATTGATGATTCAGTTTTGCTCTTGAATGAAGATTT
Source organism: Apium graveolens (assembly GCF_009905375.1). Taxonomy (NCBI): domain Eukaryota; kingdom Viridiplantae; phylum Streptophyta; class Magnoliopsida; order Apiales; family Apiaceae; genus Apium; species Apium graveolens. The sequence goes on along the minus strand of NC_133652.1, from coordinate 264,667,381 downwards.
CCTTTGTTTAGCCTTCTGACAAGAATCACAAAGGCCATCGGGAGCAAATACTGACTATGGAAGTCCTCTCACAAGATCTTTCTTGACTAGTTCATTTATATTGTTGAAATTTAAATGAGAGAGTTTTTTATGCCAATTCCAGATTTCTTCAATTGATGCTCTACTCATTAGATAGATTACAGAACCATCAGTACTTGTTGAAAGCTTGGATTCATAGATGTTACCATGCCTGTATCCTTTCAGAACTACTTTGCCTGTAGATTTATTAATAACTTCACAGTGTTCTTCAAAGAAACTCACATGATAACCTCTGTCACAGATTTGACTAACACTCAGCAGATTGTGTTTAAGTCCTGAGACCAGAGCTACTTCTTTAATGATGACATTCCCAAGATTGATATTGCCATATCCCAATGTTTTTCCAATGTTGCCATCTCTATAAGAAACACTTGGGCCAGCCTTCTCCACAAAGTCTGATTGCGGGGCTTTATTTCCAGTCATATGTCCTAAACATCCACTGTCTAGAACTAGGATGTTTTTCCTGTTGCCCTGCAATCACAATGACCATTAATTATTAGTTTTAAGGACCCAGACTTGCTTGGATCATTTGGCCTTATTAAGTTTGTTAACATTTGTAGCGGATTTAGCATCAGAGTTTATGTTAACATTTTTCTTATCAGAATTTACACTATCAGACTTTGAATCAGAACTTATACTAGAAGGAACAATGGTAACTTTCTTTAAAGAAGGTTTTATTTGATAATAATCATAGTACAAACTATGATATTCCTTACAAGTATAAATGGAATGCCATAAACTACCATAATGAAAACAAGGATTTTGTGGCTTATATCTAACAGACTGACTCTTAACTCCTGACTTTGAAGGTAAGGAGTTTATATTCTTATAATTCCTGCAAAAAGAAGCCAGATGGTTAGAACTTCCACAGTTATGACATGTTTTTCTAGGAGCATCAGGAACAGGCTTATAATCATTGCTTTTATTCACACCTTCCTTTCCATTCCTATTTTTCCTAGGTGATTTTACCTTGTTTGTATTCTTAACTTCTTTCAGCTTATGCTTAAGCTGCTTCTTTGTCATTAAGCCTAAGTTTACTTCAGTTGTCTTTTCCTGTTTTAGTTTATCAGAAGTTAATTCCTCTTTAACTTCTGATTTTTCATTATCAGACTTTACAGCTACAAACTTAACAGGCTTTAACTTAGATTTTTGATTAAAAACTATAGGCTTAATTTCTACAGTTCCTTTATCATTCTTATCATCTCCATAACCTAAGCCCTCTTTCCAGTTTTCACTACATAACAAATTCTGAGTTGTTCTGCCAGAGTTAGTCCAAGTCCTGATAATCTCTCTTTCCTTTTCTAACTCAGTTTTTAGAGATTCATTCATTTTAAGTAATTCATCCCTAACATAGAATGCATCATCTCTATCTTTCTGAGTTTGATGGAACATGACTAACTCTTTTTCTAAATAATCATTCCTCTTTTTACAAGCAAGATTTTCAGAAGCTAATCTTTCACATGTTAAAGTTTGATCTCTATAGCTAATGAAAATGGTTTTAAGATATCTTCTCAACTCATTAATATCATCAGTATGAAAGGCATAAGTAGTTTGAGGTACCTTTAACTCAGCAGCTTCAGAACTGCTTTCAGCACTTGCCATATCAGCATTTGCCATCAAAGCATAATTCTCCTCACTTTCAGAATCTGAGGTGGCTGTCCAGCTTTTGTTCTTTGTGACAAGAGCCTTGCCTTTGTCACTCTTCACTTTCTTGTAATCAGGAGATATGTGGCCTTTATCACCACAGTTGTAGCATTTGACATTTGTATAATCTCCTCTGTCAGACTTTCCTCCTTTGCCCTCAGATTTTCTGAAATTCTTCTTATCAGAACTTGCACCTTTCCTGGAAAACTTCTTTCCCAACCTGAACTTCCTCTATGCAATCTTTGTGATTCCTTTCACCATAAGGGCACACAGCTTCATCATCTCATCATCAGCATCCGTCTCAGACAAGCTTTCAGATTCTGAGTCATCATCACTATCAGAACTTGATGACTCAGTATCAGACTTTATGAAGAGCGCTTTACCCTTGCCTTTCCTTGAGGTGGCTGCCTTGGGGGATTCTTCTTCAGCCTTAAGAGCAACTGTCCTTGACTTTCCTCCTTTCCTCTTGCTTCTTTGTTCCATCTCAAGTTCATGAGTCTTGAGCATCCCATAAATTTCATCAAGAGTTGTTTTATCAAGATTATAGTTGTCTCTTATTATTGTTGCCTTCAAATCCCAGCTTTCAGGAAGAGCCAACAGGAATTTATGGTTTGAATCTTCAAGTCATACTCCATATCAACCAGTGACAAATCATTCAAGAGTTTGATAAATCTATCATATAAATCAGTCAATGACTCATTAGCCTTTGAGTCAAAGTGTTCATACTCTTGAGTGAGTATTGTCTTCCTGTTCTTCTTAATCGTATCAGTTCCCTGACATCTTATTTCCAAGGCATCCCATATCTCCTTTGCAGTCTTGCAGTTTATTACCCTGTTTGACATTATATTATCAATGGCACTGTGCGGTAAGTGCCGTACCTTAGCATCCTTAGCAATTGATGCGATATCTTCAGCAGTGTAGTCACTCTTCTCCTTTAGTACTGACTTTGCTGCTTCACCTGCAATAGCAACATCGAGCTTGGTTGGTTTGTGAGGCCCTTCCTTGATTCTATCAAGATATTCTGGATCTGTAGCTTCCAGAAATATAGTCATCCTCACCTTCCATATGGGATATTCGGATGGTCTCAATATGGGAACTCTAATAGCCTTATATCGGCTATGGATTTGTGTCTTTGGAGGTTCTTCAATTTTGGTGGGCTTAGTTGGAGTTTCTACTTCAGACATGATTGTTTTTGGATCTTAAACTGTTTGTGTGTTAACAGATAGGCTCTGATACCTGATAAGTGGCATTTTATACCACTTAGAACGTCTTAAAATGGCTTAAATTGGTGTCTTGAAATCAAGTATTTTGTGTATTTGATGCATTTTTTCTAGTGTTTATGCATTTCAGGGTATTAGTTGCATTTCGGAGGAGGAATCATCAAGAATAAGCCTTGGCATGTGTTCACCATTGCGAGAGGAAAAGAACGGGCAGATTACGGCGAAGAAACGGAGCAAACCCTGGAAATTTTCCAGTAGGGTCCTGCGCGCCCGCGCAACAATGCTGAGCGGCCGCGCAGCAGCCTTGCGCGCCCGCGCAGAAATGCTGAGCGGCCGCGCAGGGTCGGGGAAAAAGATATATTATTTTAGACTTCTACTTCTGTTTGGCTTCCAACTTCTATGTAATCTGAGTTTTATGGGACTATTATATAAGTAGATTTGAGACGTTTTTCATAGACTATTAAGAGGAGATTATGTTTTAGATTGTGTTTTGCAAGAAGCGAAGGAGATAAGGAAGAAGACCGATTTAGCACACAGCAGCGAAGAGGAAGCATATATTCTTGTGATTCTTGTTTCGTTGTAACGTTGGATGCTAGTTTTCTTGCTTTGACTTATTTACTCTTGTGACGTACTCTGTTTTAATATAATTAGTTTAGTTGTTATTTTCTTGTGTTTGTTTATCATGATTTCATATGAACCCATGATGGCGATAAGTTCTATTATGGGCTAATCGTGATCATGGGGTTGCAACGGATTTATTATGGAATTCTTTAGTTAATTGTTTAATACTTTAGTATGTGATGATTGCATGATATCTAGTATTGGTTGTGCGTATTCATCTTATGTGCGTCGCGAACATATAAGATAGGGTGTTAATCTCTTGTGAAGCGACGGTGGATCTTGAGATTTAGAACTTGCCATGCTAGCATAGGTTCATGTACGTTGTGCATGATTAGTGGGTAACTCTAACAGTTTTATTTGCCCTATGTAATCAAAAAGGAATAACTTGTGCTTAAATCGTTGTGTTGTCAATTTCTGTAGACATATAGGAACTCAATATAATTGATGACTATTCAACTTCTATCTTAATTGTGGATGTTTGGTAGAATGGTATTAGTACAATGAAAGTTGGCTTTTATCAGTTTCGTGTTATTCGATTAATATCATCACTGTCACATGCTTAAGGTAATAACAATGGTTATAGAAGGAAGTAATAATGAAGTTGTGATCTCATGAGTGTTTTATTATTGATAAATTGAAGTGTTAGTTAAGTGGTTAATTATAGTTAATATTTAATCAACAATTTTAAGTGTTATTATCTTAACATTGAGAAGTAATCATACATTGGTGAGTGAGTTTAATTAGACAATAACTTAGTCTGAGTCTCTGAGGGAACGAACTAGAAAGTATTCTATATTACTTGCGAACGCGTATACTTGCGTGAATATTAGTGCGTGATTTCGCCCTAACAAGTTTTTGGCGCCGCTGCCGGGGACTCGGCGTAATTGTTTAGTTTATGTACTTACCATCATTGGTCATTAGGACTCAGTGATTAGGACGTAGTAGTTAATTACTCTTTTCGGTTGTGTTTCAGGTATTTTAGCAAGCGTTTATGCAAACTCGTTCTCGTGCTCGCAAGAGGACCTTAGATACAGCTGAGGAGAAAGACGAAGTTCTTGATACTCCGGAGAAGTTAGATTTTGAGGATTCAGATTCAGGAACTGAGCAGAAAGAACCAGTAAACATGGGAGATCGTATTGTTCAAGCTGATCCAGCTCTTATGGATTTTTCTCGGCCTAAAATTGATGACATTCAGTCAAGCATCCTTCATCCGGCTATTCAAGCTAACACCTTTGAGATCAAGCCGGGCACTATTCAGATGGTGCAGAATTATGTTTCTTTTGGAGGAGCGGCAACTGAAGACCCCAACATGCACATAAGGAATTTTGTCGAGATCTGCAGTACTTTTAAGTATAATGGCGTGACTGATGAGGCTATCAAGTTGAGGCTTTTCCCATTCTCACTGACGGATAAGGCTAAAGACTGGTTACATTCTGAACCAGCTGGGTCAATCACTACGTGGCAAGATCTTGCGCAAAAGTTTCTGGTGAAGTTTTATCCAATGGCAAAGACTGCTGCTATGAGGAGTGCTCTTACTCAATTTGCGCAGCAACCTACAGAATCTATGTGCGAGGCTTGGGAACGCTACAAGGAAATGTTGAGAAAATATCCACATCATGGAATGCCGGATTGGATGGTAATCACTGGTTTTTATAATGGTTTGGGGGCCCAATCTCGGCCCATGCTCGATGCAGCAGCTGGAGGTGCCTTATGGGCTAAAAGCTATACTGAGGCGTATAATCTTATCGAGACGATGGCTGCAAATGAGCATCAAAACCCAACTCAGAGGATGACGTCAGGCAAGGTAGCAGGTATTCTGGAAGTTGATGCAGCCACCGCTATTGCAGCCCAGCTCCAAGCGCTATCAATGAAGGTTGATTCTCTGGCTACGTATGGAGTTAATCAAATAGCTATGGTTTGTGAGCTTTGTGCAGGTTCTCATGCTACGGATCAGTGTTCTCTTGTCAATGAATCTGTTCAGTATGTGAATAATTATCAGCGACAACAGCAGCCTGTGCCAGCGACTTATCATCCTAATAACAGAAATCATCCAAATTTCAGCTGGGGAAATAATCAGAATGCTATTCAGCCACCATATCAGCAAGGAGTGAGTAAACAGTTTAACCCACCTGGATTCCAGCAACCACAGCAGTATGCTACAAGGCAATCATATCCTCAACAGGGAAGTGCAGCTGCACCTACTAGTGCTGATTTTGAGGAACTTAAGCTGTTGTGCAAGAGTCAGGCGATTTCTATCAAGACCTTGGAAAATCAAATCGGTCAATTAGCCAATGCAGTGCTCAATCGTCAACCTGGCACTCTTCCCAGTGACACGGAAGTACCAGGCAGGAAGGAAGCCAAAGAGCAAGTCAAGGCTATTACCTTAAGGTCTGGAAAAGTAGCTGATGCTGAAAAGGCAAAAGAAGTCGAAGCTGAAGTTAGGGATGAAGAATCTAAGCAAAAGGAGAAAGCGGCGGAACCAAGGAAGACTACTGTTGAACATACTCTGCCTGAGGCTAATACAGGGGAGAAACAGATCTATCCTCCACCACCTTTTCCTAAGAGATTGCAGCAACAAAAGCTGGATAGACGGTTCGGGAAGTTTCTGGAGGTGTTCAAGAAACTTCACATCAATATACCTTTCGCTGAGGCTCTGGAACAAATGCCTAGTTATGCGAAGTTTATGAAGACTATTCTTTCAAGGAAGGTGAAACTGGATGACCTTGAAACCGTTGCTCTCACGGAAGAATGCAGCGCTGTTCTGCAGCAAAAGTTACCACCAAAACTGAAAGATCCAGGAAGCTTCACCATTCCTTGCACCATTGGCAATCTAACTTTTGACAAGTGCCTTTGTGATTTGGGAGCAAGCATTAATCTGATGCCCTTGTCGATCTTTAAAAAGCTGGATCTGCCTGATCCAAAACCCACATACATGTCACTACAATTGGCTGACCGTTCCATTACTTACCCAAGGGGCATAGTTGAGGATGTGCTTGTCAAGGTGGATAAGCTCTTCTTTCCTGCAGATTTTGTTATTCTGGATTTTGAGGAAGATAAGAAGATTCCCATAATCTTAGGGAGGCCTTTCTTGGCTACTGGCCGTACCTTGATAGATGTGCAAAAAGGGGAACTTACTATGTGGGTCCAAGATCAGGATGTGACCTTCAACGTATTCAAGGCAATGAAATTCCCTACAGAAGATGAGGAGTGCTTAAAAGTGGATGTGATTGATTTTGCGGTTACGTCGGAACTCGATCACATGCTAATGTCTGATGCATTGGAAAAGGCCTTAGTGGGGGAATTTGACAGTGATGATGAAGATAGCAATGAGCAATTACAATATCTGAACGCTTCTCCATGGAAGCGAAAGCTCGACATACCATTTGAATCTCTTGGTACTTCTGACCTTAAGAATGCTGAAGGGAAGCTCAAACCATCAATACCTTGGAGCTTAAACCATTACCTGAACACTTGAGGTATGCTTTTTTAGGTGATTCATCTACGTTACCTGTTATTATTTCAGCTGACCTTTCAGGTAGTGAGGAAGACAAGCTCTTAAGGATTTTGAGAGAATTCAAATCGGCTATAGGATGGACCATAGCAGACATCAAGGGGATAAGTCCTTCATATTGTATGCATAAAATTCTGTTAGAGGAAGGTAGTAAGCCAACTGTGGAACAGCAGCGAAGACTGAACCCGATCATGAAGGAGGTGGTGAAGAAAGAAATTCTGAAATGGCTAGATGCAGGCATCATTTATCCTATTTCTGATAGCTCGTGGGTGAGCCCTGTACAATGTGTTCCTAAGAAAGGAGGTATCACTGTGGTCGCAAATGAAAAGAATGAGCTCATCCCTACTCGAACAGTTACAGGATGGAGAGTATGCATGGATTATAGGAAATTGAACAAAGCCACAAGAAAGGATCACTTCCCTCTCCCATTCATTGATCAAATGCTTGACAGATTGGCGGGACATGAGTATTTTTGTCTTCTGGATGGTTATTCCAGGTATAATCAGATTTGTATTGCACCAGAGGATCAGGAAAAGACTACCTTCACTTGTCCATTTGGCACATTTGCTTTTCGTAGAGTTTCGTTTGGGTTATGTGGCGCCCCGGCCACCTTTCAGAGATGTATGATGGCTATATTCTCTGACATGATTGGAAATAACGTCGAAGTGTTCATGGATGACTTCTCCGTCTTTGGACACTCATATGATGAATGTTTGAATAATCTGCGCGCCGTACTCAAAAGATGCGTGGAAACTAATTTGGTGCTTAATTGGGAGAAATGTCATTTTATGGTGCGTGAAGGCATTATCCTTGGGCATAAGGTCTCTAGCAAAGGTCTGGAGGTGGCCAAGGCCAAGGTGGGAGTCATTGAAAATCTTCCCCCACCTAATTCGGTGAAAGGAATCCGTAGTTTTCTCGGTCATGCGGGTTTTTATCGGCAATTCATCAAGGACTTTTCAAAGATATCTAAGTCGTTGTGCAATTTACTTGAGAAATATGTGCCTTTTAAATTTGATGATGAATGTTTGGCAGCATTCGAAACTCTCAAGGAGAGTTTGATCACGGCACCAGTTATTACAGCACCAGATTGGACAGAACCGTTTGAGATGATGTGTGATGCGAGTGATTATGCGGTAGGTGCAGTTCTGGGACAACGCAAGAAAAATCTCTTCCATGTGGTCTACTATGCGAGTAAAACTTTAAATGGGGCCCAATTGAACTACACCACTACTGAGAAGGAGCTTTTGGCTATAGTCTTTGGCTTTGAGAAATTTCGATCTTATCTGCTTGGTACGAAAGTGACAGTATTCACTGATCATGCAGCTATTCGCTATCTGGTTTCTAAGAAGGATTCGAAGCCGAGACTCATTCGTTGGGTGCTTTTACTTCAAGAATTTGAGTTAGAGATCAAAGATAGAAAAGGTACTGAGAATCAAGTAGCTGACCATCTCTCTAGGTTGGAGAATCCCGATTCTACTTCACAAGATAGAACGTTAATCAATGAATCTTTTCCGGATGAGCAGTTGTTTGCAATTCAGGAGGAAGAACCATAGTTTGCAGATATTGTAAACTATCTTGTCAGCAATATAATGCCTCCTAATTTGACATCCGCGCAAAAGAAGAAGTTTCTGCATGAGGTGAAGTGGTATATGTGGGATGAACCATATTTGTTTAGACAGGGAGCTGACCAGATCATCAGGAGATGTATCCCGTTCTGTGAGACGGAGGGGATATTACGAGACTGCCATTCCACGGTTTATGGTGGACACTATGGAGGTGAGAAGACGGCAGCTCGTATTCTGCAAGCAGGTTTTTTCTGGCCTACCTTGTTCAAGGATGCTCATCAGTTTGTTTTAAGGTGTGATCGTTGCCAAAGAGTGGGAAATTTGTCAAGGAAGGATGAGATGCCATTAAATGTGATGCTTGAAGTCGAGGTCTTTGATGTATGGGGAATCGATTTCATGGGGCCTTTTATCTCATCTTACAATAATCAGTACATCTTGCTGGCAGTCGATTATGTCTCAAAATGGGTCGAAGTTAAAGCTTTACCGACAAATGATGCAAAGGCAGTGCTAAATTTTCTTCATAAGCAAATTTTCACAAGGTTTGGAACACCTCGGGTAATCATAAGTGATGAAGGATCGCATTTTTGCAACCGTAAGTTCACTTCTATGATGCAGCGTTATAATGTGAATCATCGAGTAGCTACTGCCTATCATCCGTAAACAAATGGTCAAGCGGAAGTGTCTAACAGAGAGATAAAGCGCATTCTAGAGAAGGTTGTTTGTCCGTCAAGGAAGGATTGGTCTTTAAAGCTCGATGAAGCTGTTTGGGCTTACAGAACAGCATACAAAACTCCACTTGGGATGTCACCGTTTCAGTTGGTGTACGGTAAGGGATGTCATCTCTCGGCGGAGCTTGAGCATAAGGCCTACTGGGCATTGAAGAAATTGAACCTGGATTTAGATGCAGCTGGTAAGAAAAGAATGCTTCAGCTTAATGAACTTGATGAATTTCGACTTCAAGCGTATGAGAATAACAAAATGTATAAGGAAAAGGTGAAGAGGTGGCACGATAGGAAGCTACATCCTAAGTTATTTGTGCCAGGGCAACAAGTTCTGTTATTCAACTCTCGACTCCGACTTTTTCCTGGGAAGTTGAAATCAAGGTGGTCTGGACCTTTTATTATCAAAACTGTGTTTCCACATGGAGCGGTGGAAATTTTTGAGAATGATTCGGACCAAGCATTTAAGGTTAACGGTCAGCGGTTGAAGCACTACTATGGGGACATGGCAAACCGAGAGGTGGTTAGTGCCATGTTGTTGACTACGTGAGAAAGGTACGGAACGTCAAGCTAATGACGAAAAAGAAGCGCTGCGTGGGAGGCAACCCATGAATTGTTGTTACAGAAACCCTTAGAAGTTAATAACCTATCCAAAAACACAAACAAATCAGAAAACAGGGGCTGAAATTTTTTTTTTTCCAGAGACCCTCTGCGCGCCCGCGCAGCTATGCTGAGCGGCCGCGCAGCTTGCTGCGCGGCCGCGTAGGGGTCGAGTTCCAGAAAAAAATTTTACAGTTCAGAAAAAAAAAAAAAACAAAAACACAAAAACCCATCACATCCCATAAACCCACGAATTCTTTTCCCATTACCCCATGATTTTATCCCTCAACCTCACTCCTAATATAATTTAACCTACTCCACACCCTATATATACATACACCTATCCCACATATATCCCACAAACTTCCTACACTTAAACCCTCGCATAAACATCAAAAAATCAGTTCTTACACACTTTTATTCACAAATCAATGGCACCCAAGAGAGCACGCACTATTGACAGCAGCAGCACAGTTCCTACTGCTGATTCATCAAGGGGTACTGCTGCAAGGCCTCGGTTAACTGACAGAGCCGCGGAGGAGGAGTACACTAGGCTGTTGGGGAAGCCAATTCTGAAGGAGAGGGGGTTTTTACCATCAGGGAGGGATGGTGAGTTGTTGCCCATGATTGCAGAGAAGGGGTGGATAGCTTTTTGTGAGTCACCCGAAGCAGTACCGATGAGTGTTGTTCGCGAGTTCTACGCGAACGCGAAGGCTGAAAAGAATGGGTTTTCTGTAGTTCGTGGGCTGACGGTTGATTATCATCCTGCGGCGATTCGCCGTGTGATTGGACAGCGAGAGAGGAAGCCCGAGGAGGAGAACTGGAATGAAAAGACTGCTGAGGACTTTGATTTGGATTTGATTTGTGCGACTCTCTGTCGACCGAGCACAGTTTGGAACCGCAGTCCAGCCAATAATGAGTATCGTCACTTTCCGGCGATCGCCATGAACAGGTATGCCCGTGCATGGAATGCATTTATATGTGCTAATATTTTGCCTTCTTCACATGCACACGAGGTCACAGTTGAGAGAGCACAGTTGTTGTGGGGAATTCTGAATGAGGAATACTATGTGGACCTTGGTGAGTTTATCTACCAAGGAATTCTGAAGTTTTTGAGGGGAGCAAAGCATATGAACATCCCTTATGCATCCACGATTACAAAGCTATGCCGAGTAGTAGGAGTGAACTGGCCGGCTCATGAGCAGTTGCAGTTGCCAGCAGCTCCGATAGATTCTGGCACTCTGAATGGGATGCAGGAGTGGACCGGTGGTGAGCCTGAGGAGCATGGGCTGGGTTATCATCTTCCAGGAGGGCGTCCAGCACGAGGTGCTACTATGGCCAGGCCAGGGCGTGGTGAGGCTAGTTCTTCGAGAGCTCAGGAGGGTGCTGGGATGGGTGATGCCCAGTATAGGAGGCTTTCACGGCGGATGGATGCCATGTATGAGACGCAGAGCAGGTTTGCTCAGGAGCTCACCCTGGCGTTAGGGACTGCTTTTCGAGGCCTTGGAGCTGATATCCAGTGGCCAGTTTTTGGTGAGGACTCTGCATACCCGCCGCCTGATACTCCACCCACTGAGGGTGATGATGATGATGACTCCGAGTAGGTATACCCGGTGTTCCTTTCTACTACCTTCACTGGGGACAGTGAAGATTTTAAGTTTGGGGTGGTAGTTAAGGAATATTTTGTGTGTGTCATATAGCTGCATATTCATGATAGTTAGTTCATATAGTTGCATAATTTTTGCCATATAGTTTTTTTTTATATATATAGCTTTATTTGTTTGTCATATCATATAGCTCATGCATATACCATGATCCCTTTTGCAATGATTTATCGACTGAATTGTGATATTGATGCGAGTGTAGTGATAGCATTAAAGTGATATTAAGTTGTGTAGGTTGATATACATGCTAGAAGCACTTGTATTGTCACTAAGTCTTAGAGAATGCTTAAGGACTAGATTGTTGTTATGATCTGATTATTTTCGAGGATAATCTATTTATTATGCTTAGAATTTGATAATAGGTTCTTAGTGGTAAAGGCATGAAAAAGAAAAAAAAATGGAGTAAAAATGGAATTTGTTGCTAGTTGTGGCTAGGCGTCAAATGGCTAGTAGCCGGCTCGCATGTTATGCGAGTAGTCTAGGGTTGAGCAAGATGGAGCGAAACGCACTTGCTCAGAGAAAAAAAAAATATTTTGCATAATTGATCAAGAGTGGGCTCTTTGGTATTCGAGTTATTAAGTTCTTAGGGGACTTTGTGCCTAGTGACCTAAGGCTTTTAGAGTCTGGGATCCGCTAACCTAACGCTCGTAACATGGATACCATTGTATAAGTCTTTTGTGGACCTCACTCATTGCACGGTCAAATAAGCATTTGAGTTGTAAATAAAAAGCACGATTCCGTAGTAAGCTCCAGAGTTCGTGTAGTGTTGTATATCACTTTGTGCCTAGAATTTTTATTCTTTGTATAATCGTAGGATTGTCTTGAGGATAGTCTAGTTATAGTAATTGGTCTAGTTCCAAAGCATATCTGTTAAGCATTTGCACACACCACGTTTCTGGCGGTATGTCCGTTTGCATGAGTTTATTGATCTTTAGTGTCTAACTGCATTCGTTGAGACGTGGCAATTTGGTTGGTTAATTATAGTAAGGGGGATCGTTGCATTTTCATATAGATTGCATTCATGCATATTTTTATTTGTTTTTGAGTCTGTGACGCTTGAGGACAAGCATCGAGTTAAGTTTGGGGGTGTGATAAGTGGCATTTTATACCACTTAGAATGTCTTAAAATGGCTTAAATTGATGTCTTGAAATCAAGTATTTTATGTATTTGATGCGTTTTTCTAGTGTTTATGCATTTAAGGGTATTAGTTGCATTTCGGAGGAGGAATCATCAAGAATAAGCCTTGGCATGTGTTCACCATTGCGAGAGGAAAAGAACGGGCAGATTACGGCGAAGAAACGGAGCAAACCTGGAAATTTTCCAGTAGGGTCCTGCGTGCCCGCGCAGCAATGCTGAGCGGCCGTGCAGCAGCCTTGCGCGCCCGCGCAGAAATGCTGAGCGGCCGCGCAGGGTCGGGGAAAAAGATATATTATTTTAGACTTCTACTTCTGTTTGGCTTCCAACTTCTATGTAATCTGAGTTTTATGGGACTATTATATAAGTAGATTTGAGACATTTTTCATAGAGTATTAAGAGGAGATTATGTTTTAGATTGTGTTTTGCAAGAAGCGAAGGAGATAAGGAAGAAGACCGATTTAGCACACAGCAGCGAAGAGGAAGCATATATTCTTGTGATTCTTGTTTCGTTGTAACGTTGGTTGCTAGTTTTCTTGCTTTGACTTATTTACTCTTGTGACGTACTCTGTTTTAATATAATTAGTTTAGTTGTTATTTTCTTGTGTTTGTTTATCATGATTTCATATGAACCCATGATGGCGATAAGTTCTATTATGGGCTAATCGTGATCATGGGGTTGCAACGGATTTATTATGGAATTCTTTAGTTAATTGTTTAATACTTTAGTATGTGATGATTGCATGATATCTAGTATTGGTTGTGCGTATTCATCTTATGTGCGTCGCGAACATATAAGATAGGGTGTTAATCTCTTGTGAAGCGACGGTGGATCTTGAGATTTAGAACTTGCCATGCTAGCATAGGTTCATGTACGTTGTGCATGATTAGTGGGTAACTCTAACAGTTTTATTTGCCCTATGTAATCAAAAAGGAATAACTTGTGCTTAAATCGTTGTGTTGTCAATTTTTGTAGACATATAGGAACTCAACATAATTGATGACTATTCAACTTCTATCTTAATTGTGGATGTTTGGTAGAATGGTATTAGTACAATGAAAGTTGGCTTTTATCAGTTTCGTGTTATTCGATTAATATCATCACTGTCACATGCTAAAGGTAATAACAATGGTTATAGAAGGAAGTAATAATGAAGTTGTGATCTCATGAGTGTTTTATTATTGATAAATTGAAGTGTTAGTTAAGTGGTTAATTAAGTAGTTAATTATAGTTAATATTTAATGAACAATTTTAAGTGTTATTAACTTAACATTGAGAAGTAATCATACATTGGTGAGTGAGTTTAATTAGACAATAACTTAGTCTGAGTCTCTGAGGGAACGAACTAGAAAGTATTCTATATTACTTGCGAACGCGTATACTTGCGTGAATATTAGTGCGTGATTTCGCCCTAACAATACTACTTGTTAGGTCACACACACTGTAGAGGGGGGTGAATACAGTGTATAGCACAATCAAATCAAACTCTAATAACTCAAGTAACAGAAAACAAACTTTATTCAAAACAATAAACTCTGTTACAGTATGGAACTGTCCTCTCTCAGTGATGAACAAATATCACGAGAGCTGCTAGGGTTATAATGAATAATCTTCTCGATAATGATAACACTTATAGTGTAAACCTTATGTTTGTGTTTATATACTACACAGTTACAAGATAATCGCTAATTGATATGGAATATAATTCTGCTTCCTAAAATATATCAATCAGATATCTTTTCTTCCAAGTATTATATTCTTCATAGAATTCCTTCTTCATGCATATCTCTTCTTACGTTTGTCTTGATCTTCTTTTCCTTTCAATCAGCCGCCTTCCTTATCTGAACGTTTCCTTTAAGTCCTGATATTATCTTCTGATAAATATCTCATGAATCTTAAGTACTGATAACTTAAGTTTTGACTTCAGTATAAGTGTTGATTTGTCATGTTTAAGTAAGATCTGAAAACTAAACATAAATCATATTAGTCATGACATTATCAAATATATCTAACACTATGGTCTACAGGTGAACAAGGTTCCTATTTTCTGTGATAACACAAGTGCCATTGCAATCACTGAGAATCCAGTACATCATTCAAGGACCAAGAACATCGACATCAAATACCATTTTATTAGAGAGCATGTCATGAATGGTATTGTGGAACTTCATTTTGTTCCAAGTGAAAAACAACTTGCAGACATCTTTACCAAGCAACTTGATGAATCCACCTTTACTAGGTTGGTAAGTGAGTTAGGTATGCTTAATTACTCCTAATTTATTTTGATGTCTAAGCAAATTAAAATGCAGCTAGAGTGAAATTTGATATTTCCTATCAAAGATGAAATTTTGGCTAAGTCGGAATTTATATCTCAATGGATGTTCATTATCCGTTGAAGTATCAATTATTACTCCGGGTACGTTTAGTTCTTATTCGTCAAATTGCTCTCAATCCTAGCTGTTAATTCTAGTCATTATCCGTTGAATTTACTGGCAGCCTGTATGTATACTTCGATGGATAATCATCAAAATTTTGACAGTTTTCTTTATTTTTAAATGGCTATTTTGGACTAATTTGATTGGTTACTTTATTTCACTTTTTAATTTTTCTGAGAAAGTATAAAAGCTTATTTCTTTTTAATATTTACTTTTATCTCTCTCAAGCAATTTCTCTAACTTTTTCTTCTCCAAAGCAAAACCTCTTCTCTGCAATTACTCTTACTCTCAGCAATGGCACCAGTAGTCAAGATCATGTCCCAATCTGGGTTTGTTTATGAAAAGAATAACTTCGTCGCACTAGTGAATAAGGAGATTGCTGCTTCTGAAGATTACCACAAAGTGATGGATTTCATTCGAAGTTGCAAACTGAAGTATGCTATGCTAGAGTCTCGTGTTATCTACTGCGAAGTGGTTGAAGAGATATGGACCACTGCTGTTTACAACTCAAATGACAAAACCATTACCTTCACTCTCAAAGGTACAAATTACTGCATAAACAGTTACATAATTCATGCCAGGTTTCAATTGCCTAAGAATAAGACACTAACTCCACATACAAATACAGATGTGAGCTCTATGGTAATATCTATAGGCTATGCTTTTAACCCTGCCAAGCTAGGTGAGGTTAGGAGAAAAGGCCTCGGAAGGAGTGGAGCTTTCTCTGTGACTCTTTTATTAAAGTATTTTCTGGTAAAGTTAGTAATTTTGATTTTGTGACTTACTCACTTGTAAACATGTTAAATATGCTGCTTAGTGATAAGTATCATAACTTTAGTGAGTCTGTCTTGTTTGAATTAGGTTATAAGCTAGGAGATATTAAGAAAAGATTTAGGAACATATATTATGCTAGATTCTTTATGATGATAGCTAACTTTGGTTCTGAGAATCTTATCATTGAGAACCCAACCAACAAGCTTGATTGTTAGGTTCAAGAAAGAAGGGTTATTGCTGATTTGAACAGGGCAAACAACCTGAGTGAGGTTCCTCTAGTCTACTTGCCAATCATAGAGAGGCCTCAGGTAAGTGAGGTAAATACTTCTATTCTTATCACTTCTCTACCACCAAATTCTTTGCAGACAACTGTGGCTATGGCATCTGTGATAATGACCAAACAGGTGCCTACCCAAGCCACAAAATCAAGAATTTCCAAATCCAAGTCTCAAAGAACCCACCCAGTTCTTCTCAAAAGAGACTATTTTCAAAAAATACCAAAACCAAATAGGGGAGTGTGAAGGGTAGTGATCCTGGTGAGGGACAGGGTGAACATAAAAGAAACCCTAAGGATAAGGATGGAGAGGTGTGTGTAACCCAACCTAGCCACACTGCAGTTTCCCAACAAACTGTAGTACTTAATAAGGATTTAAGCTCATTACTAGTTACATCCTCCCAAAAGGATGTCACTATTGAATCAAGCTCTCAACTAAGTGCACAGGCCAAGAGGGTAGGGACACAGACTCACCCCAAACTTACACTAGAAAGAAGAAATCAAAATTACTTAGGGATACACAGGGTGCACACACTGTGCAAACTGTAGTCAAAGACTCAGTTATAACACCTTCTCAAAGTCAGGTTGATGTGGCTCTTGTAAATGTGGAGCCACAGCAAAAATCTTTAATAATAGAAGCACCTCACACACAAAACTCACCAACAAATTCTTTGGATGTGGTCATGATTCACACATCACTTCCTGATTCTCCATCCTTAACTCTCATGGAGAAGCCAAAATCTACAGCAAGTGAGCATCATCTTTAGATGATTTGTTGGCTTACTTGCCATTTCTTTCTGATTCTACTGAGAAATCTGTGCCAAATCTCAAATCAATCACACAGATTCTACAGTAGTTTTCACTCTAAACTCTGTCATTTCTACTATCTCGAAGGATATTGTTCATCTGTTGACTAGTGATTGTATCTCGACGGATGTGCTTAATAGCAGTCATCCATTGAAACTCTCAACTACTACCTCGACGGATGTTTCTCATCCGTTGACTATCTCTCTACCACTTGAAATATCAACTATTGTTACAAGTGCAGATGAATTAGTAGTTGTACAATCACTCCTAGGAGTGAGGGAATGGAGTGAATAGAGTGAGAGGCTGAGTTGCTCTCAGGAAAAAAAAGAGGAAAATAGTGAATCTATGCAAGCTATTTCTTCCAGCTTGGCAAAAGTGAGTGAGTGGAGTCCCACCTTAGTAGGTGATGGTGAGGGTGTGAGTATGGGAAGCCAAGGGGAGCCCTTGATGCAA
Source organism: Apium graveolens (assembly GCF_009905375.1). Classification (NCBI taxonomy): domain Eukaryota; kingdom Viridiplantae; phylum Streptophyta; class Magnoliopsida; order Apiales; family Apiaceae; genus Apium; species Apium graveolens. The sequence goes on along the minus strand of NC_133652.1, from coordinate 264,649,880 downwards.
GAAAATAGAGAAAATGAGAGAAAAGCAGGTACTGGAGAATGGGAAGAGCCCATTGTTAGTGAGTTAATGGATGTCAATGAGGCTGAAAAGAAATAGCTATTTCAGCAAGATTATCAAGCTGTCTTAGACTCTGTTTCTTATAAGGCTGAGGCTTTTACTCACCCTGTTCCAGCTTATCAAGTTTTGGCTGAACAGGACAATGAGGGTACTGAGAGAATTCTCAACCTGGTGCATACAACTGCTTCCATGCAAAAGGCCAATGATGCAATCACTGCCATGCCCTCCACAGCTGGTGATGATTTTGAGTATCCAACTGGTGGTTTTGAAGATATGTTTGGGGATGATGATGATGAGGAAGGAGATTTCATGAACTTAGGGGGAGAAGCAGGCCCTAGCTCAAGTACAAATACTCCATCTTGGATGTTTAGCAAAGAATGCAATGTACACCACTTCCAATATACTCTCTTCAACTTAATTCATCAGACTCAGACAGCTATCCAAGCCACTACAGATTTCAACACCAAGAGTCTTCTACAAGCCCACCTTGAATCTCTTCAATTACACAAAATCGAATCTTTCAAGCAAAATCAAGATGTGTCTGAGATCAAGACAGAGATTGGACAGATAAAAAAGGACTTAACTGGAAGATTAGAGTCTATGATTCCTGCCACAACAATGATAGATATCAACATGCAACTCAGGAAAAACTCTGATCTCAGTACCAAGGTGGATTCTTTGGATACCAGGCTAAGGACTCTAGAAAACTCTATTACCCAAATCCAACTTCATCAAGCTCAACAAACACTGCTTCTTCAGAAACTAGTGGCTGCACAAACCTCAACCTCCACTCAACTTGATGCTAACAAAAGGGGGAGAAAGACTCTATCATTCAAGTTATCCAGGGAGAGTCAGCTAGTTAGGGGGAGAAAGTACACAACATACAGGTCAGCAAGGTGATTGTTCCAACAATTAATCTCTCTAAACCATCAGCTCTTGATAGCATTGATTTAATCAACATAGCAACAGCTGAATTGGAGCTGAATGAAAAATGGGAGAAGCTTGATGAGAACATCAAGAAGAAATTTGGTCCAATTGAGAAACAAGACAAAGTCTTTTCTCATTTCACTCAATTGAGATCAATTTCAACAAATGACATGAGCTTAGGGAACATGGAAAGAGGACAACTCTCATCAATTAAATCTCCAAAGGCCAATGTGATTTTCAGCCAAAGAGAAATAATCCAAAAAACTCAGACAAAAATCCATTAGACCTGGCCTATGAAACTCCCAAGACAGATGAGAAGAAGCTGCTTGGAAGGTCTATTGCTTTCCTCAAAGATCCCAGAGACTCAGTCTTAAAGAAGAGAATAGCCAAAATCTACAGGAATGGGAGAATGATATGTGTGGTGGATGGACATCCACAGTTTGCAGATGCTAAGAAAGAAGAAAAGGTGAGGCTCAAACAACAACAAAAGTAAGCTGCTTTAAATGCCAAGAACCAAGCTAAGAAGCCTGCTACTACAGATTCTGTAATGCCCACTGTGAAAGTCGAGACTCATACTGAAGAAAAGCAAGAAGAACCAAAGCAGATTAAGAAACAAAAATACAAGCTCAAACCAAAGAGGAAGCTGGATTTCAATAAAGACAATGATGAATGTATGCCAACTCAATCTATCACTTCAAGTCAAACAACCATGCCCATAATGAAGCAGGGTGAATTCAAGGTCCATCCTGACATGAACTTCCATGGTGAAACCATAATTTCCAAGGATGAACCTATAGATTGGGATAGCCTGCCTCTTCCAGATCTAAACATTCCAATCTTATCCAAGCCAAAGAAGATAAAGAAAAGAGCAATCAAGAAGGTCAAACCTGTCAGACTTCAATCCAAATCATTGGCCAAACCCAAACCAACTGTCAACAAGGGAGATCAACTCTTCATTTGTGATATCAAAGAATTCTCAGACATAAATCTTTATCTGAATGAGCTAGAAGAAGTTAGAGTTGTTGATGCTTACAAACATCTTCCAGAAAGATTAGTGTTCAGGTACAATGGTAGAAGAGAGATGACTTGGCCACTTCACATGATTCTCAATGAAGGCTATTCTGTTTTGGTGAAGATCTTCTCCTCAATAAAGAAGAATTTTGGATTCAACATTGTTTCCAAGAAAATGGTATTGAACAAAATTGAGGAGATAATGAACAACAGAAGAAATTCAAATGCACTCCCAAGAATATTAACAATTCTCTTCACTGGAGATAGAGTGCATTTGAGGCCATACTGGATAATGGAGTTCAAAGATGAAAAATGCATCAGAAGATTCTTCAGATTGGAAGATCAACTAAAGATTTCAAGCAATGAAACTCTCATGGAGATGCAAGAAAAGCTGGATCAGACAAATAAGGATGAATCTGAATTCTACAGGCAACTTCAACACCATATTGAAGAAAACAATGTGGAGTTGGGAAAGAAGTTCAAACAGCCAAGGAAATAATCTAAATTTGCTTAGTCTAGAGGAGCACCTTGAAAATGGCTTGTGATTCTCTACAAACCTTCCTCTGTAAAAAAATTCAATAAATTGCAGCACTTGTTAATTTTATCTACTATAATTCAGTCTGTATTATTAGGGTGTTTTGTTATCATTAAGTTTCTCTAAATTTATGGCTACAATTCCTATAGACATAAATTGGGGGAGATTGTTAGGAATATATTATGTACTTGATGATAAGTTAGACAAAACACTTAGTAGATTTAATTAAGTGAACTTGTAGCTTCCTAGCTTATACATTAATAAGTTTAGTAGCACATTTTTGCATGTTGTAATACCTTAGAGAACTGAATGTTGTAGAATGTTTTAAGTTATGCTGACTACTAGATTGATATTCAAGATAGGCTGGTCAATTGTAAATATTAGATGCCTTGTAATCTTGTATAAATGAAATGGAGTCAACTGCCATGAAGATAGTCTCAACGGATGTTCCACAAGGCTTCAACGAATAATCAACTCATGTCTCAACGGATGATCAACCAGACTCTCAACGGATGATCCAACAAAGTCTCAACGGATGATCTAACTGAGTTTCAACGGATGATCAAATTCAAAAAAGCAATTGATAGTGACTTGACAGTCACATGCGTTGATTGTATGCTAATGGAATGTGGCAGCCTATTTACAGGTTTAGAGAACAAAGAAACATTTCCATTTCCATGCTAATCTGAAGATATTCAAATATGTTGGATTGAGAAATGAAGAAGCATGAATGTAATAACCCCAATTTTTGGAAATATTTGAAACCCTGATGAATATTAACTTTTTGCTGATGATGCTGATTAAGAAAAATTATTAGACCACGTTATATAGGAGTACTGTTATGGAAATTCTGAGATCGTATTAGTATTCCATAAAGTAAATGAGTGTATGTAAAGGTCATCAGAATTCGGATTCGAACACTTTGGTTTTTCCGGAAAATCCACCAGATACCGAAAGGATTAAGTATAAGGTAACATAATTAAAAGGATTTTTATTTAAGGATTATAGCGGAGGATCATTAAAGGAATACAAGATATTAATAAAGGTTCAAGGAAGCCCAAGTATTAAGATCCCGGATATGATCCCTCAAACGATTAACAAGAAAGAGAGTTAAGTGAATCGTAAAAAAGATACGTGACCAAGAGACAAGCTTGTTCAAGAATCCAAGAGATTACGGTATCATCAAACCACAAGATAAAGACATGTGGCAAATTGATGACATAAGGAGGATAATGTAAGCATGAATAGCAAGATATTTGTTTAGGTTGATTTGTGGCCAAGTATTCTAACTTTGGTTAAACCAAGGTTAATGTTAACTAAACTAACAAACACCATACAAATCACCAAGCCAAATCAAAAAGCATTTTCACTTCTTCTTCTTCCAAAGGCTCTCGGTCAAAACCAGAGCAACAACTTCAAACTGCCATATCTCCTTCAATACTCACTCAAATATTATGTTCTATAGCTCTTTGGAAAGGTATTGATATGGCCTAAAACTCTTGTTCACAAGTCTCGTCCAAATAAGCATGGTAAGACCCTCATTTGTATAGTTCTTTCAATCAGACTTTTAGAAACTTCAAAATCTAACTTTTTGTTTTCTTGATTGTTTGTGAGATCTAAGCTTGTATAAGGATTGATAAAGGTTTTAAGGCTCCCTAGCAACTTTTAACTCACAAATCAAGGTATAAAAACTTCTTGACCTTTAGTACTTGTTAGATATATTTGAGATGTCATGTCTAATCTGATTTGTGTTTAGTTTTCAGAACTTAACAACATGACTTATCAGGACTTACTGAAATCAGAACTTACTGAAGTCAGAACTTAATATCAGAACATAAGGCGTCTGAAGATATATATTAGGACTTATGTGCGGGAAGACTTCAGATAAGGAATGTGGCTGATTTACAGGAGAAGATCTGGACTAAAACAAAAGAAGACATGCATGAAGAGTTAGAGGACTAGAAGACTTGTAGAAGATGTATGATTGATATATTTTAGGAGACAGAATTATATTTCATATCAATTAGAAGATATCTTATAACTGTGTACTATATAAACACAGCTTAGGGTTTACACTATATGTGTTATCATTATCGAGAAGATTATATATTGTAACCTAGCAGCTCTTAGTGATATTGTTCATCACTGAGAGAGAACAATTGTTCTATTGTAACAGAGTTTATTATATTGAATATACTTGATTACTGTTACACACTTGTGTTGATATATTGATTTGATTGTATAAACACTATATTCAACCCCCTTCTATAGTGTTGTGTGACCTAACAAGTGGTATCAGAGCCTTTCTGTTAACACACATACAGTAAGATCCAAACAATCAATCATGTCTGAAGAAACACAAACTCCAACCAAGCCCACCAAAACTCAAGATACTCAAAACACTCAAACCTACAGTCGATATGAGACTATTAGGGTTCCCATACTAAGACCTTCTAAGTATCCTATATGGAAAGTGAAGATGGCTATGTTTCTGGAAGCTACAGATCCAGAATACCTTGATAGAATTAATGATGGACCATATAAGCCTACCAAGCTCTCTGTTGCAGTTGCTGATCAACCAGCAAAGACCATACCAAAGGAGAATGGTGAGTACACAGCTGAAGACATCTCATATATTGCCAAAGATGCAAGGGTAAGGCATCTGCTGCATAGTGCAATTGATAATATCATGTCAAATAGGGTAATTGGATGTAAGACTACAAAGGAGATATGGGATGCTTTGGAGACAAGATGCCAGGGAACTAATGCAATAAAAAAGAATAGGAAGACTATACTCACTCAAGAATATGAGCACTTTGACTCAAAAGCTGATGAGTTATTAACTGATTTATATGACAGGTTTTCCAAACTCTTGAATGATTTGTCACTGGTGGACAAGGAATATGATCTTGAAGATTCAAATCTAAAATTCCTTTTAGCTCTTCCTGAAAATTGGGATTTGAAGTCTACTACCATAAGAGACAACTATGACCTTAGTGAAACTACTCTTGATGAAATTTATGGTATGCTCAAGACTCATGAACTTGAGATGGATCAAAGGAGAAAGAGACATGGAAGAAAGTCCAGGACAGTTGCTCTTAAAGCTGAGAAGGAATCTCCTAAAGTTGTTGTCTCAAAGAGGGGCAAAGGAAAGGCTCTCATCATAAAGTCTGATTCAGAATCATCAGATTCTGATGATGATGATTCAGAAACTGAAAGTTTACCTGAAGTGGATGTTGATGAAGAGATGATGCAACTATGTGCTCTTATGGTGAAGGATATCACAAAGATAGCCTACAAGAAATTCAGAAAGGGCAAAAAGTTTTCCAGGAAAGGTGGAAGTTCTGATAAGAAAGGGTTCAGAAAGTCTGAAGGCAAAGGAGGAAAGTCTGACAGAGGAGACAACTCAAATGTCAAATGCTACAATTATGGTGAAAGAGGCCACATATCTCCTGACTGCAAGAAAGGAAAAAGTGATAAAGGCAAGGCACTTGTCACAAAGAAGAAAAGCTGGACAGAAACTTCAGATTCTGAAGATGAGGTGAACTATGCCTTGATGGCAAATGCTGATAGCAGTCCTGAAACTGCTGAATTGAAGGTACCTCAAACAACTTTTGCTTTTCATACTGATGATAACACTGAGTTGAGATTATATCTTAAAACAATGTTCATTAGTTTTAGAGATCAGACTTTAACAAATGAAAGATTAACCTCTGAAAGTCTTGCTCTTAGAAACAGAAATGACTATTTAGAAAAAGAGTTAGTTATGTTCCATCAAACTCAGAAATAAAGAGATGATGCTTTGTATGTTAGAGATGAAGTGCTAAAACTGAATAAATCTCTTAAATCTGAACTGGAAAAGGAAAGAGAAATTATCAGAACTTGGACTAACTCTGGCAGAACAACTCAGAATATACTAAGTAGTGGAAACTGGAAAGAGGGCTTAGGTTATGAAGATGATAAAAGTGAGAAAGAAACTTTGCAAGTTAAGCCAATTACTGTTAAACATACTGTTAAGTCTGATTCTGAAAAGATGAAAGATTCTAAGACATAAGTCAAAGAAAAGTCAATTTCTGATAAATTAAAATAGGATAAATCAGCTGAAGTTAACATAGGCTTAATGACAAAGAAGCAGCTTAAGCATAAGCTGAAAGAGATTAGAAATGTAAACAAGGTCAAGGAAGCTAGGAAAAATAGGAATAGAAAGGAAGGTGTGTATAAAAGCAATAATTATATGCATATTTCTAATGCTCCTAGAAAGAAATGCTATAGTTGTGGAAACTCTAACCATCTTGCTTCTTTTTGCAGGAAAAATAAAGATATAAACTCTTTACCTCCTAGATCACGAGTTAAGAGTCAGTCTGTTAGGTTTAAACCACAAAATCCTTGTTTTCATTGTGGTAGTTTATGGCATTCCATTTATACTTGTAAGGAATATCATAGTTTGTACTATGATTATTATCAAATAAAACCTTCTTTAAAGAAACTTAGTTTAATTCCTTCTAGTATAAAGTCTGATGCAAAGTCTAATATAAAGTCTGATTAATAGCATGTTAGCATAAACTCTGAAACTAAATCCGCTGCAAATGCTAACAAACTTAAAAAGGCCAAAGGATCCAAGCAAGTCTGGGTCCTTAAAACTAACCAATAGTGGTCTTTGTGATTGTAGGGCAACATAAAAAATATCCTAGTTCTGGACAGTGGATGTTCAGGACATATGACTGGAAATAAAGCCCTGCTATTAGACTTTGTGGAGAAATCTGGCCCAGGAGTTTCTTATGGAGATGGCAACATGGGAAAAACTCTAATATGGCAATATCAATCTTGGGAATGTCACCATTGAATCAGTAGCTCTTGTCTCAGGACTTAAACACAATCTGCTAAGTGTGAGTCAAATCTGTGACAGAGGTTATCATGTGGATTTTTTTGAAGAACACTGTGAAGTTGTAAGCAATTCAACAGTCAAAGTAGTTCTGAAAGGTTACAGACATGGTAACATATATGAAGCCAGACTTTCAACAAACTCTGATGGTTCTGCAATCTGTCTGTTGAGTAGAGCATCAATTGAAGAAAGCTAGAATTGGCACAAGAGACTCTCTCATTTAAATTTCAACAACATAAATGAGCTAGTAAAGAAAGATCTTGTGAGAGGACTGCCAAAATCAGTATTTGCTCCTGATGGCCTTTTTGATTCATGTCAAAAGGCAAAACAAAGAAAATCTTCATTCAAGAGCATAACTGAATCCTTAATTCTTGAGCCTTATCACTTACTGCATGTTGATCTATTTGGTCCAGTCAATGTCATGTCCATTGCAAAGAAGAAATATGTTATGGTTATAGTGGATGAGTTCACAAGATACACTTGCGTGTATTTCTTGCACAAGAAGAATGAAACTGCATCTACTCTAATTGATCATGTCAGACAGCTGGATAAGTTGGTCAAAGATTCTGTTAAAATCATAAGAAGTGATAATGGCTCTGAGTTCAAGAATTCAATAATGGAAGAGTTCTACAAAGAGCATGGAATAAAGCAGGAATTTTCTACACCTGGAACTCCACAGTAAAATGGAGTTGTAGAAAGAAAGAACAGGACTCTCATTGAAGCTGCACGAACTATGCTTGATGAAGCAAAGCTATCGACCTACTTTTGGGCTGAAGCTGTGCAGACTGCTTATTTTACACAGAATGCTACACTGATCAACAAGCATGGAAAAACACCATATGAGATGGTGAAGATAAAGAAGCCAAATCTGAAATACTTTCATATATTTGGATGTAAATGTTTTGTTCTTAAGACTCATCCTGAATAGCTGTCAAAATTTGATCTAAAAGCTGATGAAGGAATTTTTGTTGGATATCCACTTTCCATAAAAGCCTTCAGAGTCTACAATTTAAGAACAAGGGTTGTCATGTAATCTATCAATGTATCTTTTGATGATAAAAAGATTACTGGACTTGAAGATTTCAATGATCATGATCAGCTGAGATTTGAAAATAAAGATTTAAATTATGATCCCGTAAATTCTGATGACTTAAGTCCTGATCCTGTAAGTTCTGACGGGTTAAATTCTGATGTCATTGAAACTGTGGTAACTACTCCAAGGGAAAATGCACCTATTCAGGGGGAGCAAGATAATGATCCTACCATATTTTAAGACTCTCAAGAAGCATCAGAACCTGTCACTGGCTCTTCAAGTTCTGATTCATCAAGTTCTGATAATTCTGGAAACTCTGATTCTTCAATTCCTGAAGGATCCAACTCAAATTCTGAAGTTTCAGAGAACATAACTAAAGGGGGAGCATTAGAAAATGCTGATGGAGACAGCATGAATCATGGGGGAGGATCCAGTTCTAGAGATCAACTTCCATCTGCAAGGAAGTGGACTAAAGCACATACACTTGACTTAATAATTGGAGATCCTGAAGCAGGTGTCAGAACTAGAACTGCAACATCAAATAAATGTCTCTATCATTCCTTTCTATCTCAGGCTGAACTAAAGAAAGTGGATGAAGCTCTTCAAGATGTTGATTGGGTGCAAGCAATGCAGGAAGAGTTAAATGAATTTGAAAGAAATAAAGTCTGGACCCTAGTGCCAAGACCAAAGAACAGATCAATTGTTGGCACAAAATGGGTGTTCAGAAATAAAACTGACAATGATGGCATAATTACAAGGAACAAAGCAAGGCTGGTTGCTAAAGGTTACTTTTAACAGGAGGGTATTGACTATGATTAAAAATATTTGTTCCAGTTGCTAGATTGGAAGCCATAAGAATCTTTTTGGCTTATGCTGCTCACAAAAAGTTTAAAGTCTTTCAAATGGATGTGAAAAGTGCTTTTCTCAATGGAGAATTGGAAGAAGAGGTTTATGTTGAACAACCTCCAGGCTTTGTAGATTCAAAATTTCCTAATCATGTCTACAGGATTGACAAAGCACTTTATGGCCTTAAGCAAGCTCTAAGAGCATGGTATGAGACTTTAGCTCAATTTCTTCTGGAAAATGGATTTAACAGAGGCACAATTGACAAGACTTTATTCTACCTCAACCATGGAAAAGAGTTACTTTTGGTACAGATATATGTTGATGATATCATCTTTGGTTCTACAAATTCTAAACTTTGTGAAAGGTTTGCAAAGCTAATGCAGTCAAGATATCAAATGAGTATGATGGGAGAGTTGAGTTATTTTCTGGGACTTCAAGTCAAGCAAACTGAAGAAGGTACTTTTATCAGTCAATCCAAGTACACCAAAAATCTACTCAAGAAATTTGGAATGCAAGAAAGTTCAACTGCAACAACTCCCATGGCCACTGCAACCAAGTTAGATAAAGATACTGGAGCATCAGTAGATATTACTAACTACAGAGGTATGATTGGCTCTTTACTCTATTTAACTGCAAGTAGACCTGATATCATGTATGCTACTTGTCTTTGTGCAAGATTTCAGGCTGATCCAAGAGAACCTCATCTAATAGCTGTGAAAAGATTTTTCAAGCACCTCAAGGGTACAGCTGATCTAGGATTGTGGTATCCTAGAGAATCAGATCTTAAGCTAATAGGTTACTCAGATGCAGATTTTGCAGGATGCAAAATAGACAGGAAAAGCACTAGTGGAAGCTGCCAATTTCCTGGAGGCAAATTGGTTTCTTGATTTAGCAAGAAACAAAAGTCAATTTCCACATCAACTACAGAAGCAGAATATATTGATGCAGGAAGCTGTTGTGCACAAATTCTTTGGATGAAGAATCAGTTACTGGACTATGGGTTAAAATTTTCTAAAATACCCATTTACTGTGATAATCAAAGTGTTATTGCTATGACAGGTAATCCAGTTCAACACTCAATGACAAAGCACATCAGCATTAGGTACCATTTCATAAGGGAACATGTGATGGAAGGTACAATGGAAATGCATTTTGTTCCAACAGATCAACAACTAGCATATATCTTCACAAAACCACTATGTGAAGCTACTTTTACAAGACTGGTAAATGAACTGTGAATGGTTTCAGGTTCTTTCTCAAAATCTGCTTAATTTTTGTTCTCATGCATCAGACTTTATGATCAGTGTTTACAGATTATCTTATCTCCATGTAATCTATGCTTAAATTTTAATATATTAAATACTGATTGTTATCTGATGTGATTCTATATACTCTGATAGTGTTTTGAATATTCTGTGGCTATTTATTCCAATGAGGATTACTGTGCTAGATGCTGACCTAGTAGTCTTTAACATACTAGAACTCCCATGTTTGAATTAGTTGTTTATGTGGAAATTCATTAACACAAGCAAATTATGATTTCGAGCTTAGTCAAATTTACTTTGTGTATCTTATTACTAAGTCACAAACTAGATTCTTGCTTCTTATCTGTCAAATTCTGATGTCAGTAAATCTTAAGAATGAACTACATGCTTGAGAAGCCTCACTTATCTGAAGAAAAGAAAAGAAAAGAAAAATTGAAGTCAGGTACTCCTTTGAGATCTAGAGTAAATATGTGAAAGGGAAGACCCAAGTGTATTGCTGGTATTAAGTAATATGCATTAGAAAAACAAATAAATTTTTCTTGGTGACTTTTCACATTCACTGATTACTGAAGAAATACTCTGATAATAGTATAATTTCTGATAGCAGTTTTGACTCACTTACACTGAGAAGCCACTGTAAAAAGCATGTAAAAAGATGCATAAAATGAGCACAAACAGCTGAGGTGGACTCTTGCATAAATTTATTCTATAGTAGACTTCAAAATTAAAAACAGATTTTAAGCACCTTTCTTAGTTATGCCTTATTTCTAAGATATACTGAAGTTTATCAGACTTTAATCATTTTCTGATCATTTGCAAATGCACACACTCTCACTCCATATGAATGATGAAAATTACTGTGGTAATTAAGTTGTTTTTGACAAACAGTTAAGTATTATTTGCATAAATTCTGAGGACAAGTTCTGATGAAAGTTCTGATGATTAAACTCTGAAGAAACAAGTCAGTATTTGTATGAAGAATCACAGAAACAGACATTCACTTTTTGAGTACAGAAGCCATATTCTAATGACCTTTAAATTCTGATAATAGTCAAGTTCTTATGCAAATCCTGATGGAAACTCTGATGCTTACGTGACATTATTTATTTACTTGACTTATTCATGGTTTTACTATAATGGTCATATTTTATCAGAAAATAACAAAGTGAGATAAAAACAGTCATAATCATTTGGTTAGTGGGAAACGTGTTTGCCTTGACAGCTGCATGTGCACAATAATTACTGCTTATTTCTCGTGCCCACTAACTACTGCTTTAACTATTTACCGGCTGACAGGTGTAAAGTGTATGTTTTACTTCCAAAAAGAGATGTTGAGTGGAGAGGGTATATATATGGGAGTTAAAAGATTTTACAATCTTTTACCTACTTTTCTTATTCTCTAATCTCTTTTATTCTCTCTCTCTAATATTCCTAGAAGACATTTTTCTTACAGGCATTTTATCAAACACCTTGTAAACAAACATTTTCTCACTTATTTCTCACAAAAATGGCACCAAAGGACATCATTTTCAATGGAGCCAAGTTTGTTCCCAACAACTACATGGCTATTCTTAGCAAGGACAAAGCTCCATCAGATCTTCACTTCGTTCAGGACTTTCTTGCTAACAATAAGATTGGGTATGCATTGACCCAACCAGAAGCACTCTCAGGAACTCAAGTACTGGAGTTTTGGAGGAGTGGTGTTTATGATGATGGTGGTGCAAATGGGTCCCCAAGCATCATATTTATAATAGAGGAGGATGAACACTTGGTTAAATTGTCAACTATTCGACAAGCTTTACATCTTCCAGAAAACTGTGTTTACAGTTCAACAATTGAGGAGCCAGCTCTTCAACAGATGATGGCAAACCTTGGTTATGAAAAATCTTTGTCCAAGCTGGGACAATTGAAGAGGCCCCACATAAGGAGGGAGTGGAGTTTCTTTTACGATTGCATCACCAAGGCCTTTGCAAAGAAGTGCTCCAACTTTGATGCAATTCCAATCCTTAGTCAGCAAATTGGGTATGCTCTTATTACTCAATCTCATTTGGATTATGCTAGTGCTGTGCTAGGATTTATTAGGGATAGGATGCAAGAGGACAAAAATACTGTATATTTTGCTAGATTCTGTCAACTTATTTACAGTTTTTGCAATTCTGATAAGCCCCAACTAGCTAGTGAGTTGATCCAACCCTTTAAACTTGCTAAAAGGGACTTCATTGACTTATTATCTACTGATTATAAGAAGACTGTACTAAGACCCCTCCAAATTCCTCAATCAGTCAAACAAGTCTTTGTAAACTCTGATCCATACACCTATACTGCCATATATCCTGATGTACAACTATCCCAACCTCCATCAACACCTACAACCACTACACAACCTACCACTTCTCAACTTCAACCAACTCAACCTACCATCAGAACATATTTCCAGCCAGCACAATCTCAACCTCAACAATCTGCTGCAGCATCAAGATTTAAACCTTCAAGAACAAAATTTGTTCCTAAATCTCCACCAAGGAGAAGAAGGATGATCCTTAGGGATGAATTAGATGAAGAAGAAGCACAGGTTCATACATCAGAACCTGTGACAGTTGAAGCTGAAGGGTCAACCCATAAGAAAAAGACTGAAGCTGAGGGTTCAGATATTTTGAAGAGGAAAAGAACTATAAGTTCTGATGCTGCTCAGGCAACTCCTTCACTATCCAGGAGATCAAAGAAACAGATAGCAGGAAGGCATTTGGCACAACCTCATTCTGAGGATACTCAAGAAGCTGAGGAAGGGGATCAGGATTCTCTGATCTCATCAGAACCTGTTGTAATTGAAACTTTGCCATCCCCACCTCAAGCTAAAGACACTGTTCCAGAAACAGTGATTACACCTCCTATCTCGCCAGTTAAAGGAACAATAGTTGAAGATTCAGGATTAAGTCCTGAAATTGACATCCACAGGCTGAACATTCCAACTGTGCTCTATCTGGAAGCTCCAACTGAAGCTCAGCCATCTACTGTTAATTCTCCAATCTTATAGGCTGAGATACCATATACACCAATTCTGGATCAGGAACCTGAAGATCAGAATTTAGATGAAGCTGCTACAGAATCTCCTTCTGTCACACACACACACTTGTGTTGTCAGAAGATGAAGAGTTTCTTACAAGTTCTAGAGAGTCAGCTCCAGTTAATACTCCAGCTCAAACTCTTGGAAAGGAGGCACTGATTAAAAAGTTTGTTGAACAAGATGCTCAAGTTCCTTGGGAAGAAACTCATAGAGGAGTTGAGTGGACCAAGAAGTGGAATGAATCTGATTTCATTCCAAGCTCGAAAGTTCTGACAGAGCACATTTCTAAAGCTGATGAGCTGATGACAAATTCTAATTTCAAGCACCAACTCAAAGTCACTGCTCTAAGTACCAAATCTCTTCAAGGTCTACACTCTCAAACTCATGAAAAAGTTAATAAACTTCTGGAAAAAGCTGAAAGCTGGATATGGAGATCAAGCTAGATAAAAAGAGGTTTATCAGACCTATACATCAGAAAGTTGAAGCTACTGAGAAGGTTCAAGAAAAGCAACAGGCCCAAATTACTGAGGTCATGCAGAATCAAGCCTCTCAACAAGCTCAACTGAATGAAATTCAATCTTCAGTAGAACTTCTTCTCTCTCTCCTACTATCAGATGATGCCAAAAAGGGGGAGAAGATATTTAAGTCCAAATGCTCAACTAGTCAAATACTGAAGAAGAAGGATGATGAAGGTGATGACCAGGGAAACTCTGATAAGAGTATAGGTCAAGGAAAAGGTCAAGGAAAACCTACACAGAAAGTAATTTCTGATGTTAGCAAATATTCTGCACAAAAGAAGTCAAGTTCTGATGTTGTGCATGCTAAAAATCTGATGTCAAGTTCTGATATCCTGATTCAGTCAGGATCTAAAGACTCTCAGAAGTTTTTACAAACTCTGAAGCTAAAGGGAAAGCAGACTACTGTCTACTACAAAGATCCTAAAATCCAGGCACTTGATGAAGAAATTGCTAGAAGACTATTTCTCAAGCATAATCCTGGAATGGATTTGGAGACACTCAAGGAGGAAGAAGCTAGATTTGCAGTTGAGAAGAAAAATCTAAAGTCTAAAGCTTCTGATGCAAAGAAACCTCCAAGGCCTAAGGCAAAAGGCATTGTGATCAAGGAAAGCTCTGAGGCTTCAAAGCCCAAGACAAGATCACAAATTAAAATTGATCCCAAGGATAAAGGGAAAGGAAAAATTGATGAACCAACAAAGCCACAGGAGATGAAGCTTCCTCAAATCCTGATGAAACCTGTATGCAAACTGGTTCAAGTATTTGATGATGCTGCTGCAGTAGATGAAACTGTTCAAACTCTAAAAAGAAGGAAGATAACTGAAGAATCTAAGACAACCTCTGACACAGTTCAAGTTGTTCAGAATGAAGAACAACAAGCTACAAAGAAACAGCAAATCCTGATCAAGTCATCAAGACATCAACCTCTGACAGAGCTCAAGTTGATATGAATAAATTGACAGTTACTGATAAGAGAAAACTCCTATGGAAGAATGTTAATCCATCAGATCCTAAGAAAAGCCAGTTGCTATCTCATTTCATGACTGTTGGATTGAAAGCCAGAGAAGCAAGAGACAGAGCTGGATTAGGTTCTGAAGAAGCCAAGATCAAGACGGGAGTTGAAGTACTTATAAGAGATCCATTTCTATTGACTGACAAACCTCTTGAAGAAGTTACACAGAAACACCTTGATAAGGTTATATTTATTCAAGTGGTACTGGATGCTCATGATAAAAGTAATGTCAAAGAAAAACTAATTTTATTTCTTGAAGATGGAAGAACATATCAAATGTCAAAATCAGAAGTGCTGAACAAATCTCTGAAAGAACTTCAATTCTTTCATTTTTTTTTAGAGATAAAGTCTGAGATTACTAGGAGATGGTCAAACTTTATCATGAAGACCATAAAGGATAAAGCAAAAATTTCTGGATCAAGGGTTACAGAATTTGTTCCAAATATAGTTGATGATGATGGAAGTGAAACTCCAATGAAGAAAAATTCTGCTAAACTTGAGGTGATTCTGAAAGAGAAATGTATATGCTATAATGAAGATTCAACTCATCCAAAAGTGATCAGACTTGGTAATGGTCTTGAAAGAACATCTATCTCAGCACTTAGGACTATAATCTACCAGATTGGAAGTCAAGATGAAGAATGCAGAAGAAAAGCTGATATCAAACTAGTTCAAATTCTAAGGAATGCAGAAGAAAAGCTGATATCAAACTTTGTCAAGAATCACTTTGGATTCAGATTGACTCAGTAAGATTGGTTAAAGCTACAAGGATTGTAAGTTGTAGTTAGTTATCTATATAAATTCTCATTGCATTTATACTTCGATGTTTTTGACATCATCAAATCTATTAACTTGTATATTTTTCATAATTTACAAGTTGGGGGAGATTGTTAGATATATTTGAGATGTCATGTAATAACCCCAAAATTTTTCAACTTTTTGTAACCCTTGTGAATAGTGTTTTAGCTGAATGAGAAAACTTTTCACGCCACACTATGTAGGGGTTCTGTTATGGATATTCTGGGATTTTATTAGTACTCTATGAAGTATATAAGTGTATGTAAATATCGTCAGAACCCAATTCCGAACACTTTGGTTTTTCCCGGAAATCCACAAGATACGGAGAGAATTGAGTATAAGGTAACAGAATAAAAAGGATTATAATAGAGGATCATAAAAAGGAATATAATGTATTTAGAAAGGTTAAGGGAACCTAAGTAATAAGATCCCGGGTATGATCCTTCAAACGATAAACGAGAACGAAAGTTAAGCGAACCGTACAACAGATCAGCGGTCATTAGGCAAACGATTAGGAAGCTAATCAAAGGGATTAATGGGAGTGATGTCATCCAACCAATAGAAAGAAGACAAGGAAGGAAGGATGACATCATGAGGATGAGGTAAGCATGACATGGGAAGAAGGGAGGTGTGGTTGATTAAGGACCACACAAATTCAAGGGCAAGGTAGTAATTTGCTAAATCAAAAAAACAAAACCAAGCCAACCAAGCTAGCAAATCATTTCATCAAAAATCAAAAAATCAGCCAAGGCATTGTTCTTCATTTTAGCTCTCGGCTTTTTGCATTTTTCAAAGCTTAAATTTTCAAAAATCAA
Source organism: Apium graveolens (assembly GCF_009905375.1). Classification (NCBI taxonomy): domain Eukaryota; kingdom Viridiplantae; phylum Streptophyta; class Magnoliopsida; order Apiales; family Apiaceae; genus Apium; species Apium graveolens. The sequence continues at coordinate 264,633,120 of NC_133652.1, read as the reverse complement.
GATCCAAGCATCCTTAATTGGTAAGAAAATTCCCTAATCATCCTTATGCTTAGTTATGGCTATATCATGAGTTTAAGCCTTTAATTCTTTCTCTAACTTCTTCATTTAATCAATGAAGAAGACAATGAATAGTGTTTTCAAGTTTTTAACTTGAACTTTTTCTTGTTTTTCTTGAAGATCCAAGCTTTCCTAAGGCTTCTCCAAGCTTCTTAAGGCTTCCTAGCTCAACCCACCACTTCAAGGAAGGTATACCATTTTCAAACCCTAGGTTCATATATATTATAAGGTGATTTTGATGATTAGGATGTTATTGTAGTTGTTGTTATGATTAGAGTTTGAGATTTGGAATGGTAGTGAAATGAAATGGTAATTTTGTGGTTTTGATTTAAAGAAACTTAAGTATGATTAAAGTTAGGTTTAAGCATAAGTATGAAAGATTAAATTGAATTGGTTGGGGTTGTTATGATGTGATAAGGATGGAGGATGGTTGTATGTTGGATTTGAGGTTGATTTGGGTTGTTTGTGAATGGGTTAAAATTTGGAAATCACGTAAACATAGCCGTCGTAACGGCCGATTTTCTTTGGACTGTTTTTGTGCATAGCATTAGGACCCGAGAACCCCCTGCTAAATTGTGACCACTGCCATTTTTAGATAGCTCATGTTACGAGCTTCGTTTTGATATGTAGTTCGTTCGATTCCGATTTACGGTTTAAGAGAAACGACCGTTTCAAGTAACGGCGTTTCGCGAACGAAACTTTTTCCCTCGCCTTACTTTGAAACATAGGTTAAAGACCAAAAAGGACTAATTGAAGTATGAAACATTTTTGGTAAGTGTGTTAGGCAGTTGGTAAGACACTCGCGAAGGAATCGCCTTAAAACTCGTAAAGGTTAAATTATTAAAAATGATGGAGCCGAGGGTACCCGAGTGACTTAAGCGAATCGGTGAGCGTAAAACTAGCATTAGAGTCTAAGTTAGCTAAAGCATAGATTTACAAGTGATTTTGGGTTTAATTCCAACTTACTTGTTGTTTATAGGTTATCAGACTCGTCCCGAGCCTTTCTCACCCCCAAGTCGCTCAGGCAAGTATTCTATCCGATACACTGTTGTTGTGATGTAAATGTATGTTTATGCATTATCTTGTGATATTGCATGATTGTTATTTAGCAAATGTTGCGATATATTGTAGCATGTGATATGGTATATATGCATGCCTGTTTTATATTCTTGAGATATATATCTGTTGGTTCAGTTGATAATACCTATGCTAGAGGATAGCGGTATCTTGCATATACCCTTAGTATAGGGACCCAAAGGTGAAAATATTTTCTAAAACCGGGAGTCGAGGATCCCGAGTAGATTTTGTATATATATGGATATGGATATATATATATATATATATATTTATATATATATACATATATATGGTAATAGTTTTCAAAACTATTAATCGAATAAGGTTTATTCGATAACTTGAAACTTTATTTTATTATTGAATATTATTTCGAATATTATTCGAGGACTTATGACTCCTTTTATATTATTTATTGAATATTATTTGAATATTCATTCGAGAGCTTATGACTCTTTTATATTATTTATTGAATATTATTTGAATATTCATTTGAGGATGTATGACTCCTTTATTTTATTTAATGAATATTATTTATAATATTCATTCGAGGTATTATGACTCAGCTTATTTTATTTATTGAATATTATTTGAATATTCATTTGAGGATCTATGACTCCGATTATTTGCTGAGATATATTCTTTATTTTATTAAAGAATAAGGTGTAAACAATCAAACTTATTTTCGATTATTCAAATAAAGATAATACTTTCATATAAGTATATCTTTGGTTATTTAATACTCGTTTCAAGTATAAGTTTTAAAACTTCTACTTCAATTATTTTTATAAAAGATTATTCTTTATGGGAATATTATTTAATTAATAATATTCAGATATTTTCTAATATTCTGGGGACTGATTTACTTCATTAAATCAGCCTTACTCCAAACACTCTTTAAAGTGTTTTCGAGTCTTCAAAATGATTTTTAAAAGTCAGAGCGGATCCCAAAACTCATTTTTATATTTAAGATCTTCCTTTTTAAAGGGGATTTAAATACTCGCTCAAAACCTGGGGAATCCGGCTCTGTGGTGTATTTTATATTCGCAACGAGGTTGCAGATTTGGTAAATGATTTGATTACTTGCCCAATGTTCGGGAAGTAAGTCCATTTGATTGAGTCGGCATAAGCGACAGGCCGGGGTACGGTCTATTATTGTGTAAGTGGCTGGGTGGCAGTCCATCAACGCGTGAGGGGCCGGGGTACGGTCGAGCGCGAGGTCCTAATGCGGCCAGGGTGATGACCGGTGAGGAATTCATCCATCTACAGTAGAAAAGGTTACTTATTGGTATCTTTGCCTGATCAGCAAGATATCGGGTTTATGCCAAAATTCTTTTCCTTTCCAAAATTCATTGGATGTTTCGAACTCTGTTCATACTTCACATAACAGAGGGTCCAGGAAATGTTTTCGGGATATATATATATGTGGATATATATATATATATATCGGGACTAAATAAAGTATCTCATAACTTTTTCATTCAATAATATTTCAAAGATTGAATCTATTCAAGTCTTAACTTGTGGTCTCATCTATGGGATGTTTTTCTTAAAACTTATAATACTTTGAACGGTGGCAGTTCAAGTAACTTTATATGATATAAGTGTGGTGAAGTATTGGTAACTTCATTCCTTGTTTTACTTATATCTAGCAAGTAATTATCTTGCATATGATAGAGATGCTATTAAGTATCCATTTAGATACTTATATTATTGTTATCATTATACATATTATCTTGCGAGCTGTAAGGCTCACTCTTGCTTTATGTCTTCATCACACAACAACAGTTAGGAGAGATGGCCAGACTCCAGCAGACCCAGCGCAAGCGCGTGGGAAGCGTCCCGCGTCTTCCTGATGATGTTGTAGCTGATATAGCTGCAGAGGTAGATCCATTGTAGTTTAGACCATCTACTTTTGAGAATCAAATTATGTATAATTATAACTTGTGGCAGATAATGGCAATTAACTGTAAATTATTAAGTAATCATTTTGGGTTGTAATAATTTTAAATTGTGGATTCAAAGACTTGTACTTGTTTCAATTTCATCTCTGAGACTATAACGGGTTGTGGTGTGTGTTAGTGTGGGGTCACAGTATGAGGTTATTTATTATTAATTAAGTGAAGTGATATTGTGGAAAGAAAGACCGTGACAACCCGGATCCCCGACCCCGGATCTGGGGGTGTTACAGAAATGGTATCAGAGCTAAGCGTTATAAACCTCAGAGATGATTCGGCGATAAAATAATAAACTCACAAAGATAATAAGAACTCTTGCCAAGTTCATGGTCGGACTACTTAAAGTAGTAATGACAGCTAAAACCCTTACGGGAACCCTTATAAGTATCATGATAGTAACTTAGCTCGTTTAATGTGTAGGCGCCTGAGAGGGAGGACCCTGAGATGTACGAGCGTGAGCATGATGAGGCACTGCTAGATGTTGAGGATCAGGAGGAGCCTGAGATGGAGGAGGATGAGAAGGACCCCTCAGAGGAGTCAGAGACGGAGGTCATTGCTATTTCAGATGAGGAGGACCCGGATGAGGTCCCAGTAGCTGAGGAGTGTGTTGGACCTATGGTAGTGTATGATGGTATCCCTTTACCCACACTTCCGGTGGTCAGAGCCCCTACCCCTCCACCACTATCTTGGATTCCTGATGATGACAGCTCAGAGACCCATACTTCCGAGCCTAGGCAGACCGAGGAGGCACCCTCAGCGGCTCCGGATTCACCACCTCTTGACCCTGCCCAGAGACAGTCTTCGTTAGCTCATGGATATGTTCAGGATGTTTTGAGGACCCGAGTGGCTGTTGCCGAGGCCCGACTGGATGAGGCCAGGAGGGAGTTGGATACAGAGAGGGCGGGTAGGCGTACCCGAGCTTATGAGACCAGGGCTTCTATACCCCGATCCTTGCGGAGGGAGCTTACGGGGATAGAGCTCACGTCCCGAGCGAGACTCAGATCTCTCCAGGGGGACAGGCATGGTAGGATCTCCAGGCGGCAGGCCGACTATATCTTCAGTCGTGCGATGGAAAGGGTTTGGGAGCTGACCCGTTCCGGTGTGTGATTCAGGATTGATGATGGAATAGTCTAGTTGTCTAGTTAGCCGAGGCCTTAGTAAGAGCCAATTTTCCGGGATAGTTGACTTGTATATAGCATCCCTTTTTCTGACTAGACAGATAGACTCTTGTGTATCACTTTTGGGACAGATGACTGTAGCACTGTTGTACTTTTGACCAGATCAAACTATGTATTCTCGCATTATGTATATATTTGTTTCCTTTCAGTTCAGTTCCATAGTGACGGGATCACTGTTTTATTATTATTATTACTGCACTTCGTATTAGAACTTTCTTAAAATAATAGAATTGCGTTATGCGTTCTCCCCATTATAAGAGCTGTGCAAGGCACAATGTTGTATATGATTGTGACCTAACGTTGAATTTTTCCCAATAATTGTTTTTATTATTATCAGAATCATGCCGCCAAGAAAGATTGGAACTAGGGCGAACCCTGGGTCTGAGGACCAGGGAAGCCATAATCAGGACAATAGAAACCAAGAACACAGTGAAGAGGAAGATGAGGATTATGTGGAACAGGATGACTCCCTGTATGAAGAAGAAGAGGAAACATATGATGTTGAGGGATTTGAGATAGAGGCTGAAGAAGGAGAAACCGAGGTTGAGCAACCAGTACCAAACCCAGGCATGGATCCCATGAGCCAGTTCATGCAACTCCTAAGACAGAATTTGGAACGTCAACCCAACCCACCCCCTCAAGGAAGTAACAATGCAGTGGCAAACTCTTTCAGGGCTTTTAAGTCCCTTAAGCCCCCTGAGTTCCACGGATCAGCCGATCCAGTTGAGGCAAGGGCATGGTTAAAGGAAATGGAGAAATCTTTTGAGATTTTGAGTATCGATGAGGCACAGAAAACTGTATTTGCTACCTACCTTCTGAAAGGAGAAGCTAACTACTGGTGGGAGGCCAAGAAAAACATGGAGACAGATGCTATTATAACCTGGGAGAGATTTAGTCAGTTGTTTCTGGGAAAGTATTTCCCGAGGTTTATGGAAAACCAGATGGAGCTCAAGTTCTTGGAGCTAAAGCAGAATGATTTGTCTGTAGCAGAGTACGAAGTGAAATTTACTGAATTATCAAGGTTTGTGCCGGAGTTTGTGAGCACTGAGGAAAAGAAAGCTAGGAGGTTTCAGCAGGGACTGAAACCATGGATTCAGAATAGGGTGGCAATCCTTGAGCTTACGGACTATGCCACTCTGGTGCAAAAAGCAACGATTGTAGAAGTTGGAAGTGAGCAGATGCAGAAGGAAAGAGAGAAGAAAGGAATAAAGAGGAAAAGTATGAGCATGGGTGGAGGTTCCGCAGGAAGGAGCTTCCCAACTAGGTTTAATCGAGGAGCAGTGTCCCTGCCAGGAAGGAACACTGGGTTTAAGCGACCAATGAATGTGAGTGTGAGCCAGGGCGGCCAGAAGTCAAGAATGTCCTATTCCAACCAGTCTCGACCCCCATTGCCAGCCTGTAACATATGTGGAAGGAATCACACTGGGGAGTGTAAAGGAAGGCCAGTAACCTGTTTTAAGTGCGGTCGGGAGGGCCACTATTCAAATAAGTGCCCCTCATTAACCCCTGCTGTCGTTCCAACCACCAATTGTCATCAGTGTGGACGCTCGGGTCATTGGAAGAAGGAATGCCCAATGAACAAACCAGCAGCTTCGGGAGCAAGCAGGGCTGCTTCCAATAAGCCACCTACTGCGAGGACTTTCAACATGACAGTCCAGGATGCTATGAAAGATTCAGATGTGATAGCAGGTACCCTTTCTCTAAATTCAGTCAGTGCAAATGTTTTATTTGATTCGGGAGCAACTAAATCTTTTATATCAAAGGACTTTGCGCGTAAGTTAAGACTTAAGGCTAAACCCTTGATAGAGCCCTTACAAGTAGAAATAGTCAATCATGAAATTATTCCTGTTAACCAGATTCACCCCGCCTGCGAGATAGGCATAGGGGAGCAATCTTTCAGTGTTGATCTGATTCCTTTTAAATTAGGGGAGTTTGATGTGATTTTGGGGATGGACTGGCTATCTAGCAACGATGCTCAGATAGACTGTAAAGGGAAGAAAGTTAAGTTAAATATCCCCGGGAAGAAAGAAATTATATTTAGAGGAAAAAGGCAGACGCAGAAATTTTTGACCATGGCTCAGGCCAAAAGGATGCTACGAAAAGGAAGTGAGGCCTACCTAGCCTATGTGGTGGACACGCAGAAGGAGGTGCCCAACTTACAAGATATTCCAGTAGTCAACGAATTTGAGGATGTATTCCCCCAAGACCTTCCGGGATTACCACCCGATAGAGTGATTGAATTTGCTATTGAGTTGGCCCCAGGGACGGCGCCAGTTTCAAAAGCACCTTACCGGTTAGCCCCGTTAGAAATGAAGGAATTAGCTATCCAATTGCAGGAACTCTTGGATAAGGGTATGATAAGACCCAGTGTGTCTCCGTGGGGAGCACCAGTTTTATTTGTTAAGAAGAAAGATGGGAGCATGAGGTTGTGCATAGACTATCGAGAGTTGAACAAGCTAACCATAAAGAACAGGTACCCATTACCTAGAATAGACGATCTGTTCGACCAGCTAAAGGATGCTGTTTATTTTTCCAAGATTGACCTGAGAACTGGATATCACCAACTAAAGATTAAACCCGAAGATATTTCCAAGACAGCGTTCCGTACCAGGTATGGGCATTATGAGTTCTTGGTAATGTCCTTTGGATTAACCAACGCCCCAGCAGCTTTCATGGATTTAATGAATAGAGTATTTAAGAAGTACTTGGACAAGTGTGTGATAGTTTTTATCGATGATATTTTGATCTACTCAAGGACTGAGGCAGAACATGCAGAGCATTTGAGGATAGCTCTAGGAATACTCAGAGAGGAGCAGTTATATGCCAAATTCTCGAAGTGTGAATTCTGGCGGAATGAAGTACAGTTTTTAGGACATGTGATCAATAAAGAAGGAGTATTGGTCGACCCCTCCAAGATAGAGGCGGTCTCAAATTGGGAAAGGCCAACCACACCCACAGAGGTAAGGAGTTTCATAGGATTGGCCGGCTACTATCGTAGATTTGTGCAGGACTTTGCGAAGATCACAGCCCCTTTGACACGACTTACTCGTAAGACAGAGAAGTTTGAATGGACGGAGAAATGCGAGAACAGTTTTCAGGAATTAAAGAAAAGGTTGATAACGGCTCCGGTATTGGCATTGCCGGATGGAAAAGGAGATTTTGTGATATATAGTGACGCATCGCACAAAGGATTAGGATGTGTGCTTATGCAGCACGGTAAAGTCATTGCGTATGCGTCGAGACAACTGAAGGAATACGAGGTTAGATATCCTACTCATGACCTTGAGCTCGCGGCAATAGTATTTGCTTTAAAAATTTGGAGGCACTACTTGTATGGAGAGAAGTGCGAGATTTTCACAGACCATAAGAGCCTCAAGTACATATTTACGCAGAAAGAGCTCAACATGCGCCAGAGGAGATGGTTAGAACTAATCAAGGACTACGATTGTGAGATTCTCTATCATCCAGGGAAAGCCAATGTGGTGGCTGATGCCCTTAGTAGAAAGGAAAGACTCAGAATGATAACGACTTCGGAAGAATTGATAAGGGATTTTGAGAAATTGGAAATAGAGGTAAAGGTAACCGGAACCGGAACTGAAAAGCTTTTTGAGATCTCAATGCAGCCAGAATTATTGGAAAAGATCAGATTGTGCCAAGAGAAAATAATGAATGAAGACAGAAAGTCAATGACTGGAGAGGAGATCCATACTGAGAAAGATGATAAAGGGATAATGAGGTATTCCTACCGAATTTGGGTTCCGAATGTTCAAGAACTTAAAGATGAGATTTTGGATGAAAGCCATAGTTCAAGGTATTCCATTCACCCGGGAAGTACCAAGATGTATAGGGATTTGAAGGAATATTACTGGTGGCCCAACATGAAGAGGGACGTAGCAGAATGGGTGAACAAGTGTTTGACTTGCCAAAGAGTAAAGGCAGAGCACCAGAGACCCAGTGGACTTTTGCGACCCCTGGAGATTCCCGAATGGAAATGGGAACAGATAGCGATGGATTTTGTTGTAGGCTTGCCAAGGACGAAAGCCAATCACGACGCCATTTGGGTAATTATAGACCGACTGACAAAGTCAGCTCATTTCATTCCTATCAACGAGAGATACACAGTCAATAGACTGGTGGACATTTACCTTAAGGAAATAGTGACGCGACATGGAGTCCCAGCGTCCATTGTCTCAGACCGAGACCCAAGGTTCAACTCCAGATTTTGGAGGAGCTTTCAGGAATGTGCGGGGACCAAGTTAAATATGAGTACCGCGTACCATCCCCAGACGGATGGACAGAGTGAAAGGACCATCCAGATACTAGAGGATATGTTGAGAGTCTGTGCAATAGACCTTAAAGGAAGTTGGGATGATCACCTGCCGTTGATCGAGTTTTCTTATAACAATAGCTTTCATGCTAGCATCGGAATGCCGCCTTATGAGGCCTTGTACGGAAGAAGGTGTCGATCTCCCTTATACTGGGATGAAGTAGGAGAGCGGAAGATGCTCGGACCCGAAGTGGTCCAAAGGACCAAGGATATAGTGGATCTTATCAGAGGGCGACTTGTAGCAGCCCAAGACAGACAGAAGAAATATGCAGACCTAGCCCGAAAGGACAAGGAATATGAAGTAGGGGACTTAGTACTGTTGAAAGTATCCCCTTGGAAGGGATTAATGAGGTTCGGAAAGAAAGGAAAACTAAGCCCAAGATACATTGGACCTTTTGAGATATTAAGACGGATTGGAAAGTTAGCTTACGAGCTAGCCCTACCCCCTAATTTGCAACAAGTTCATAATGTGTTCCATGTGTCAATGCTAAGGAGATATCATCGGGATGCCAGGCACATAGTGGAGTACGAGCAGGTGGATATGCAGCCGGATCTAACTTACGTGGAGAAGCCAGTAAGGATTATGGATACGAAGGAGCAGGTGCTTCGGAACAAAGTGATCAAGCTAGTCAGAGTACTATGGCAGAATCATAATGTGGAAGAATCGACTTGGGAACTAGAGAGCGCAATGCTAGAAAAGTACCCCCAATTGTTTTCTGTTTGATTCCGGGACGGAATCCTTTTAAGGAGGGGAGACTGTAATAACCCCAAAATTTTTCAACTTTTTGTAACCCTTGTGAATAGTGTTTTAGCTGAATGAGAAAACTTTTCACGCCACACTATGTAGGGGTTCTGTTATGGATATTCTGGGATTTTATTAGTACTCTATGAAGTATATAAGTGTATGTAAATATCGTCAGAACCCAATTCCGAACACTTTGGTTTTTCCCGGAAATCCACAAGATACGGAGAGAATTGAGTATAAGGTAACAGAATAAAAAGGATTATAATAGAGGATCATAAAAAGGAATATAATGTATTGAGAAAGGTTAAGGGAACCTAAGTAATAAGATCCCGGGTATGATCCTTCAAACGATAAACGAGAACGAAAGTTAAGCGAACCGTACAACAGATCAGCGGTCATTAGGCAAACGATTAGGAAGCTAATCAAAGGGATTAATGGGAGTGATGTCATCCAACCAATAGAAAGAAGACAAGGAAGGAAGGATGACATCATGAGGATGAGGTAAGCATGACATGGGAAGAAGGGAGGTGTGGTTGATTAAGGACCACACAAATTCAAGGGCAAGGTAGTAATTTGCTAAATCAAAAAAACAAAACCAAGCCAACCAAGCTAGCAAATCATTTCATCAAAAATCAAAAAATCAGCCAAGGCATTGTTCTTCATTTTAGCTCTCGGCTTTTTGCATTTTTCAAAGCTTAAATTTTCAAAAATCAAGATCCAAGCATCCTTAATTGGTAAGAAAATTCCCTAATCATCCTTATGCTTAGTTATGGCTATATCATGAGTTTAAGCCTTTAATTCTTTCTCTAACTTCTTCATTTAATCAATGAAGAAGATAATGAATAGTGTTTTCAAGTTTTTAACTTGAACTTTTTCTTGTTTTTCTTGAAGATCCAAGCTTTCCTAAGGCTTCTCCAAGCTTCTTAAGGCTTCCTAGCTCAACCCACCACTTCAAGGAAGGTATACCATTTTCAAACCCTAGGTTCATATATATTATAAGGTGATTTTGATGAGTAGGATGTTATTGTAGTTGTTGTTATGATTAGAGTTTGAGATTTGGAATGGTAGTGAAATGAAATGGTAATTTTGTGGTTTTGATTTAAAGAAACTTAAGTATGATTAAAGTTAGGTTTAAGCATAAGTATAAAAGATTAAATTGAATTGGTTGGGGTTGTTATGATGTGATAAGGATGGAGGATGGTTGTATGTTGGATTTGAGGTTGATTTGGGTTGTTTGTGAATGGGTTAAAATTTGGAAATCACGTAAACATAGCCGTCGTAACGGCCGATTTTCTTTGGACTGTTTTTGTGCATAGCATTAGGACCCGAGAACCCCCTGCTAAATTGTGACCACTGCCATGTTTAGATAGCTCATGTTACGAGCTTCGTTTTGATATGTAGTTCGTTCGATTCCGATTTACGGTTTAAGAGAAATGACCGTTTCAAGTAACGGCGTTTCGCGAACGAAACTTTTTCCCTCGCCTTACTTTGAAACATAGGTTAAAGACCAAAAAGGACTAATTGAAGTATGAAACATTTTTGGTAAGTGTGTTAGGCAGTTGGTAAGACACTCGCGAAGGAATCGCCTTAAAACTCGTAAAGGTTAAATTATTAAAAATGATGGAGCCGAGGGTACCCGAGTGACTTAAGCGAATCGGTGAGCGTAAATCTAGCATTAGAGTCTAAGTTAGCTAAAGCATAGATTTACAAGTGATTTTGGGTTTAATTCCAACTTACTTGTTGTTTATAGGTTATCAGACTCGTCCCGAGCCTTTCTCACCCCCAAGTCGCTCAGGCAAGTATTCTATCCGATACACTGTTGTTGTGATGTAAATGTATGTTTATGCATTATCTTGTGATATTGCATGATTGTTATTTAGCAAATGTTGCGATATATTGTAGCATGTGATATGGTATATATGCATGCCTGTTTTATATTCTTGAGATATATATCTGTTGGTTCAGTTGATAATACCTATGCTAGAGGATAGCGGTATCTTGCATATACCCTTAGTATAGGGACCCAAAGGTGAAAATATTTTCTAAAACCGGGAGTCGAGGATCCCGAGTAGATTTTGTATATATATGGATATGGATATATATATATATATATATATATATATTTATATATATATACATATATATGGTAATAGTTTTCAAAACTATTAATCGAATAAGGTTTATTCGATAACTTGAAACTTTATTTTATTATTGAATATTATTTCGAATATTATTCGAGGACTTATGACTCCTTTTATATTATTTATTGAATATTATTTGAATATTCATTCGAGGGCTTATGACTCTTTTATATTATTTATTGAATATTATTTGAATATTCATTTGAGGATGTATGACTCCTTTATTTTATTTAATGAATATTATTTATAATATTCATTCGAGGTATTATGACTCAGCTTATTTTATTTATTGAATATTATTTGAATATTCATTTGAGGATCTATGACTCCGATTATTTGCTGAGATATATTCTTTATTTTATTAAAGAATAAGGTGTAAACAATCAAACTTATTTTCGATTATTCAAATAAAGATAATACTTTCATATAAGTATATCTTTGGTTATTTAATACTCGTTTCAAGTATAAGTTTTAAAACTTCTACTTCAATTATTTTTATAAAAGATTATTCTTTATGGGAATATTATTTAATTAATAATATTCAGATATTTTCTAATATTCTGGGGACTGATTTACTTCATTAAATCAGCCTTACTCCAAACACTCTTTAAAGTGTTTTCGAGTCTTCAAAATGATTTTTAAAAGTCAGAGCGGATCCCAAAACTCATTTTTATATTTAAGATCTTCCTTTTTAAAGGGGATTTAAATACTCGCTCAAAACCTGGGGAATCCGGCTCTGTGGTGTATTTTATATTCGCAACGAGGTTGCAGATTTGGTAAATGATTTGATTACTTGCCCAATGTTCGGGAAGTAAGTCCATTTGATTGAGTCGGCATAAGCGACAGGCCGGGGTACGGTCTATTATTGTGTAAGTGGCTGGGTGGCAGTCCATCAACGCGTGAGGGGCCGGGGTACGGTCGAGCGCGAGGTCCTAATGCGGCCAGGGTGATGACCGGTGAGGAATTCATCCATCTACAGTAGAAAAGGTTACTTATTGGTATCTTTGCCTGATCAGCAAGATATCGGGTTTATGCCAAAATTCTTTTCCTTTCCAAAATTCATTGGATGTTTCGAACTCTGTTCATACTTCACATAACAGAGGGTCCAGGAAATGTTATCGGGATATATATATATGTGGATATATATATATATCGGGACTAAATAAAGTATCTCATAACTTTTTCATTCAATAATATTTCAAAGATTGAATCTATTCAAGTCTTAACTTGTGGTCTCATCTATGGGATGTTTTTCTTAAAACTTATAATACTTTGAACGGTGGCAGTTCAAGTAACTTTATATGATATAAGTGTGGTGAAGTATTGGTAACTTCATTCCTTGTTTTACTTATATCTAGCAAGTAATTATCTTGCATATGATAGAGATGCTATTAAGTATCCATTTAGATACTTATATTATTGTTATCATTATACATATTATCTTGCGAGCTGTAAGGCTCACTCTTGCTTTATGTCTTCATCACACAACAACAGTTAGGAGAGATGGCCAGACTCCAGCAGACCCAGCGCAAGCGCGTGGGAAGCGTCCCGCGTCTTCCTGATGATGTTGTAGCTGATATAGCTGCAGAGGTAGATCCATTGTAGTTTAGACCATCTACTTTTGAGAATCAAATTATGTATAATTATAACTTGTGGCAGATAATGGCAATTAACTGTAAATTATCAAGTAATCATTTTGGGTTGTAATAATTTTAAATTGTGGATTCAAAGACTTGTACTTGTTTCAATTTCATCTCTGAGACTATAACGGGTTGTGGTGTGTGTTAGTGTGGGGTCACAGTATGAGGTTATTTATTATTAATTAAGTGAAGTGATATTGTGGAAAGAAAGACCGTGACAACCCGGATCCCCGACCCCGGATCTGGGGGTGTTACATGTCATGTCTAATCTGATTTGTGTTTAGTTTTCAGAACTTAACAACAGGACTTATCAGGACTTACTGAAAACAGAACTTACTGAAGTCAGAACTTTATATTAGAACTTAAGGCGTCAGAAGATATATATCAGGACTTAAGTGCGGGAAGACTTCAGATAAGGAATGTGGCTGATTTACAGGAGAAGATCTGGACTAAAACAAAAGAAGATATGCATGAAGAGTTAGAGGACTAGAAGACTTATAGAAGATATTTGATTGATATATTTTAGGAGACAGAATTATATTCCATATCAATTAGAAGATATCTTGTAAATGTGTACTATTTAAACACAGCTTAGGGTTTACACTATATGTGTTATCATTATTGAGAAGATTATACATTGTAACCAAGAAGCTCTTAGTGATATTGTTCATCACTGAGAGAGAACAACTGTTCTATTGTAATAGAGTTTATTATATTGAATATACTTGATTACTGTTACATACTTATGTTGATAAATCGATTTGATTGTATAAACACTATATTCAACCCCCTTCTATAGTGTTGTGTGACCTAACATTACTAAGCTTGATTATTTGAGATTTTAGATGAATTGGTAAATGTATAGTTAGATCCACGCTTAGTAGTGATTTTTGTGAAGTTGTGTTGATTTTGAATGGTGGATTTATAGTTGATTGAATGAGTTGGTAAAACCTTGGAGTGTGGACTGATTTTGCAGTGGTTTAAGTTGTATTTGTTGTGTTATTGATTGTTGGAGGATGGGAGTAAATTGGTGAAGAATTAAAGTAGTTCAAAATTTGATAATCGCGTCAACATAGCCGTCGTAATGACCGATTTACCTTAGACTATTTTTGTGCTGAAATTTAGGACTTGTGAACTTGCTGTAAGATTCTGTCCTTTTCCATGTTTAGATAGTTCATGTTACAAGCTTCATTTTGATATGTCATTCGCCTAAATCGAAGTTACAAGCGAGGAGAAACGACCGTTTTAAGTAACAGCATTTCGCGAGCGAACCCCAGAACCTCGAGTCAATTTGAGAGCGTAATTAAGGCCCTTAAATGAATAATCAAAACACGAAAGATTTATGTGAAGTAAATTAGGCAGTTTTTAAAGTACTCGGGAAAGATTCGCCTTAAAAAGTTAATCGGTTAATTTTATAAAAATGGTGGAGCCGAGGGTACTCGAGCGACTAATATAAATTGTTAAGCACAGAAGCGAACGTTAGAGTCTAAGGGGATAAAGTCTAGTTTCTTAAGCGAATGTGGTCTAATTCCGGCTTATGTTATTTTTCATAGGTTACCGGACCCACTCTAAGCTTAAGCCTACCCCGGAACACTCAGGCAAGTTTTCTACCTATTATAGTGTTGTTATGATGTACATATATTAATACATGCATTATCTTGTGATAAATGTATGATTGTTGCTTAGCAAACCTTGAGATATATTGAAGCATGTTAATATGAAGTATATATATACATATATATATATGCATGCTTGCTTTAAAATTTGATATTTCCTTATCAATTAAATTGCTTTTAAACTGCATAATATCTATGCTAGAGATAAGCAGTACTTGCGTATACCCTTAGTATTAGGGACCCGGAGTTAAATATTTTGTAAACCGGGAGACGATGTTCCCGGGTATATTATATATATATATACGCATATAGTTTTCAAAACTATTAATCGAATAATTTTTATTCGATAGTTTTAAATTATAAGTGAATATTATTTTTTCGAATATTCATTTAAAAATCTTATTACGATCAAAGACTATTTTAATTATTTGAATAGAGTTTCTACTTATGAAACTTGTTCTATTTTTTTTATATATGAATATTAGTTGAATATTCATTCAAGGATTTATGACACCGGTTATTTTATTAAATAATATTCTTTATTTTATTAAAGAATAATGTTTCAATATTCGCCAAGTATTCGGGAAATGATTGATACTATTAAATCATTCTTACTTTAAACATTTTCAAAGATTATTTTCAAACTTTATCAAAACTACTTTTGGAAAGTAGAGCGGATCCCAAAACTTGTTTTCAGATTTAAGATCTTCCTTTCAAAGGAGATTTAAATACTCGCTCAAAAATCTGAGGGATCCGGCTCCGTGATGTATCTTTATATTCGCAATGAAGTTGCTATTTTGATAAAAGAGTTTTTTTGATTACTTACCCAACACTCGGGAAGTAAAATTCTTGGAATGAGTTTGATCCATTAACAGGCATCACCTGGGAAATATCAGTGAGTTTTTCTTTCCAACTAGATGTCACTTCTTGGTGGAGTCGTATCAACAAGTTTCTACTTGGGGAAAGGGGATAGAAGCTTTACGTTTCAGAGTCATGGATTTCATCTGAACTAGGAGTGGCGTAAGTGGTCGAGTGGCGCCGGCCCAGCCTTATTTATTAGCCTAAATGGCCCGGAAGTTCCGCTAAGACGGTCCATTCCTTAGGAGTCCAGTGTTCGGTCAAAAAATAAATCTTACTGTTCTCCTCTACATGTAGAAAATTGTGGGGTCGTACTACTGCGACTGATCATCGTAATTGGTCTTCCTGGCACGACAAACTCCCGTAATGAGTTCATCATCCAGTTTGAATATTTCTGCAACACTGCCCAAAGCACTTCGATGGAAAGGCTACGGCTGGGCGATTGTTGAGTGTTGGTAGGTTCGAGTTTTCAAAATGATTTTTTCATCAAATGAAGTATCTCGTAACTTCATTTCATTTTGATGATATTTCAAAGGTTGATTCTATTCAAGTTTTATCTTGTAGTCTCATCTATGTGGTGAACTTTTGAAACTGATTATACCTTGAATGGTGGTAGTTCAAGTACTATTCGAAAAAGATATTAGTATATTGGAGTATCTTGTAACTTAATCTTTTCAACTTATATCTAGTAAATGATTATCTTATGCATGACAAAGATTTTCAGAAAAATGTTGAGATAAGGGTAGATATATGAGATCACCTTGCAACGAAATTTTTATACAATTATAGAATGGAACTCTGTGTATATGACGCACGACAGAGGATTTCAAAGTTTATGAAAAGTATATCTATATTGAATTTTTTTCGACTTCGTCTCGTTAAGATATCAAACTTGGTTCATTTTTACTTGATCAAGACTTTCATGAGTACTACGAGAATGCTCATATATTGTTAATTATTATACATGTTATTTGGGTGGGCTTGTTGCTCACCTTTGCTTTATTCTTTTATCACACACCAACAACTAGACAAGACGAACAAGACCAAGCTCTCAATTCGCGAGCAGATAGGAAACGTTCCAAAGTTTCCTGTAGGCGTTGAAGCCGTTGTAGCCGAGGTAGGAACTACCAATAGGCTAGGATTTCAACCCTTTTTGTACCAGACTTATTTATATTTATGAAGTGTAATAATGGCAAAGGATATGTAATTCATTCAGGAACTCTTTTGAGGTGTAATGACTTACAATTGTGGAATAAAATGACTCGTTCTATTTTTGGTATTCATCCCTGAGACTATAACTTGTGGTGTGTGTGTGTGTATGTTGTGGGGTCATAATATGTAGTTGTTGGTTGTTTATTAAGATTAAGTTTTTTGAAAGGAAATGGAACTCGTGACAACCCAGATCCCCGACCCCGGATTTGGGGGTGTGACAGAAATGGTATCAGAGCTAAGCGTTATAAACCTCAGAGATGATGCATCGTTAAAATAATAAGTTCACTAAGATAATAAAAACTATTTCCAAGTTCATAGTCAGACTACCTAACGTAGTACTGACAGTTAAAACCCTTACAGGAATCCTTATAAATATCAAGGTAATAGCATAGTTCGTTATCATATAGGGTAGCGGGGCACCGAACCCTGAGGTTCAGGAGCAACAATACGATGATGTTTTATTACACATTGGGGATTATATTATGGATCCAATGGAGCACCCTAATGAGAAACCTGATGATGTTCATATTAAGGATGTAGCGGTTAAGGATGTTTTCCCGGAAGGGAAGGTTGTTGAGGAGGATTCCATGGAGGATCCTGACGAGACTGAAAAGATGATCGCTGAGGAATTAATGACCGTAGTCAGGGTGACTACCAGAGATAGGATTGACCGGTTACTACCGTAGGTTTGTTCAAGATTTTTCAAATATCACAGCCCCTTTACTGCGGCTTACTCGTAATACTTAGAAGTTCGAATGGACAGAGAAATGCGAGAACAACTTTCAAAGAACTGAAGAAAATATTGGTGACGGCCCCTGTGTTGGCGTTGCCGGATGGAAAAGGAGATTTTGTGAATTATAGTGACGCTTTGCACAATGGATTAGGGTGTGTGCTTATGCAGCACAGTAAGGTAATCGCGTATGCGTCAAGACAATTAAGGGAATATGAAATTCAATATCCCACCCATGATATTGAGCTCGCGGCAATAGTTTTTACTCTATAGATTTGCAGGCACTACTCGTATGGAGAGAAGAGCGAGATTTACACAGACCATAAGAGCTCAAGTACATTTTCACGCAGAAAGAGCTCAACATGCGACATAGGAGATGGTTAGAGCTAATTAATGATTATGACTATGAGATTCTTTATCATCCAGGGAAGGCCAATGTGGTGTCTGACGCCCTTAGTAGGAAAGAGATACTCAAGATGATAATGTTTTTAGAAGAGCTGATAAGAGATTTTGAGAAAATGGAGATAGAGATATCGATAGCCGGAACCGGTATCGAAAAGCTATTAAGATTGCAATGCAGCCAAAGTTTTTGGAAAAGATCAGATTTTGTCAAGAAAGAATAATGAGCGAAGGCAGTGACTCAATGATCGGAGAAAAATTAGTACCAAGAAGGATGATAAGGGAACAATGAGGTAATCCTATAGGATTTAGGTCCACAGTGTTCAAGATCCAAGGACGAGAACTTAGACAAAAGCCATAGTTCGAGGAATAAAATTTAGGGCAAACCCTGAATGTGATAATCATGGGGGTCACCATCAAGATAGAAGGAACCCATAACATAATGAAGTGGAAATGAGGATTTAAAACATATAGGATGATCCCGATTATGAGGAGGAGGAGGGAACGTTTCACACTAAGGAAAAAGAAGTCGAGTAAGGAAAAGAGACCTGAGACGGTACTCCTATAGGGCAATTCATGGAACTGCCTAAACAAAACTTAGACTATTATCCCCAACCACCACCCTGAGGAATCAAAACGGTGGAAAATTCTTTTAGGACCTTTTAGTCGCTTAAGCTCTCAGAGTTCCAAGAACAAGCTGACCCAATCGAGGCGAGAGCCTGGATAAAGGAAATAGAGGAATCATTTGAGGATCTAAATAATTGATGAAGCGCAAAAGAATGTTTTTCCACTTATATTCCTAAGAGAGGGGCCACCGCTGAAGGGAGGCTACGAAAGATAGAGAGATATGGTAGAAGTTTTAGAGCCAGACCAGAGACGGGCGAGTATGATGAATTATGAATCTAGGATTGTGAAAGTCGTTGAGGTTCGTTTGAAGGACATGAATCCAGAATGACGGGATGTTTGAAATCAATGCTTATGATGTGTTAATTCATGAAATGATTGTAACAGAAATAAAAACCAAAAGACTGAAAGGGAAAAGAAAATAAAGGGATATAAAGGAAATAGAGTTCACGTAATGATAAGGGAGTTAGGAATGTGGAAATCTTGTGGAACCCTAGCAATAAAGAAGCGTGTCATCATCAGGATGTTGGTGATTGATCATGAGATAAAATCAAGGTCTGAAGGCATAAGCGATACGTACAATTAATCCCATTTATATTGAGAGGATTCGATGAGACTTTGAGATAAATAGATGGATTAAATAATGAGACACAGATGGAATGAGGAGACAGGAAAGCAAGAAATTAGGAAATTTGATGAAGGAAGTGACCTTCAAGAATGTGAAGTATATGTAACACATATGACTTGATACCCAAAAGTAAAACGCCAAGTATAAGAGATATCTCAATATTGAGAAAACTGTTAAGATAAATAACAGTAGTGAATGAGGATTTATCAATAAGAAGTACACATTGATTATGACCAATATCTTTCAGAACGTCTCTGCTACCATTACCAAATCAGGCAAGAAAAGTGAATAACTGTTGTTATCTTTCGGAGGCCATATGGATTGACCTCAGTTAGAAAAGGATGTTACCCATGAAACTAAGTATAGACTATCGAGGTGGGAATGATTGAATAAGATACCCTTATCAGGGATATATGACTTAATTTTCCATTGAAGGATGCAAGTACCTTTTTTAAAGGTGGAATTAAGGATAAAACCTCGATAACTTGATATGAACCATAGGGGAATGCATAAAGGTTGGCATTTCACCCTTAGTAGGGAGATTATGAGTTTGAGTAGTACAAAATGAAGGACTAAGGCAACAACAACCTTTAAATATCAGTGGAGAAAGTTTTCAGAACTATATAGACAATGGTTCTAGTATTAGTAAATGGTATCTTGATATGCCCTGTACGTAGGGAGTACAGGATGAAGGATTTAAGGATAACCTTATAGGTTTTACAAGGAGAAAGGTAATATTCAAAGTTCTCGAATATAGAAATTTTAATAAAGAAAATGTGACATAATTATAATAATGTCAGATGGGGCACGTGTTGAACCATAAGAAAGTATAGATCGACCCAATGAGGGTCGAGATTGGTGAAAACAAGAAGGACCCAAGATAAGAGACGTCCTAAGTATGATCTAGAGTCAGTCGTGACAATGTTCACACCTAAAGACCGAGGCAATAACTTATGGAAAAATGGTGATTTTTTTCCTCACCAAATATTAAGGAAGAGCATTTTCACACAAGCAGTGATTGAAAATGAGGTAGAAAATTTAGTTGAAGATCGTTCAAAAGACATTGATGGTAAGGAACTATTACTATCAGGAAAGGCCAATGAGATGGCCGGCACTCTAAGTATAAGAGAGCAATTATAGGCGCTCGTGCCAGAGGAATACAATAATAATGGTTAAATCCGTGAAGGTTGTATTATGGTGTGAAAGATTGACATTCCTTTTGATGATTGTGCGATACTCAACCGTAATAATAGTTTGGTAAAGATTTAATTCATGTTATCGCTGTGAGCGGGCTACCTATCTTAGAAGGTCCTATCTTGGGATAAGCCAGGACCATGTTATAAAAGGACTAAATGAACCTTTGAGCTTCATATCTCCTAATAAAGACATATGGTTAATAATGGTGTTAACCTGCTATCGTTCCTTTAATTGAAACTCTTCTATAATTTTATCTGCTTCATGTTATATGTACGTCAAGTCCGGGAGTGTTCTTCATGAATCATGAATGGTGATCATGTTACCTCCTTAGAAGAATTTGATACGATAGGTATGGACTTCATATGGTTAGATATTAAGATTTCAAATTAAATGAGTGACTACCATAGGTCCGCGATGGACTATAGCAATGCAACAACGATTCTTTTAATAATGAGACGATAACAACCGTGATAGTTGTATTGTAATGGATGTTAAGATTGAGTACCACTAATCAGGTTGTGGTGGTGTAAAAGTTATCATTGATAGACTAACTATTCGATTATCTACATATTGAATATTTATTCCTTCTTATTGACAGAAAGTCGTATTACTATAACGAGGAAGGTTGTGGGGCAAACATAGAATTCTAGTAGCGACGATGTCTAGAATGAAATCTGATATTCGATTTTCAATGTCGAGGGAGTTTTAAAGGTGATTGTTTATAAGCTCGAGCAAGAGCATGGGTCCATAGAACGATGGACGGAATCATAAATATTCAGGTACGTGAATTATGATGCTATAAAACTTGATGTTGAGATATATACATATATATGTTTTGTTCTCCTGTGATAAACCTCTATAGTTCAGAGGTAGTACTCCAAGCCAGATATTTTGTGGCAATATTTTTATATAATTCTCTTAAATTCTTTCTTCTCTCTTCTTTTCATTTTCATGTAAAGTAAGAAGCACAACCCTTCGATAAGGGGAGGTATTGTCGAATGACTATCTACTTGTGTGATAGAAGCCTAGTAGGATACCACATGTTGTTTAATTGCTTGTCAAGTACTAAAGGTTAGCCACCTTCTGTACTAACTATGCAATTAAACAAGTATTCATGATCATAATGATCTCTCAATAAATTCTTTTAATTCTATATGATTGATCAAACTTTCGAAGATAGAAGCAGCTAGGAAAGGAGTAGTACGAGTATGGTGGTATTCGGAATGGAAACATGTTCGTGATACTAAGGTTGACGTGTTTATTAAAAGGTTATAGAATACTAACGAGCAAAAGTGTAAACATTATAGTATTTTGAACGAAAGATGGTAACGACTACGAACTGGAAAAGAGTGGGTATTGAGAAGCAAAAGCTATAGTTCTAGAAACTATGATGCGAATCTTTGCAGTAGACTTGAAAGGAATTTGGAATGATCATTTAGCACGGATTGAGTTTTTTACAATAATAGATAATATGTCAGTGTCGGAATGTCGCCTTATGAGGCCCTGTATGAAAAAAGATGTTGATCTCCCTTATATTGGGATGAAGTTGGAAAGTGCAAGATGCTCGGGCCTAAAGTGGTCCAAAGAACCAAGGACAGAGTAGATCTAATCAGAGGATGGCTAGTAGCAGCCTAAGATCGACTGGAGAAGTACGTCGGTATGGCCCGAAAGGACAAAGAGTATGAAGGAGGGAACCTAGTATTATTAAAAGTATTCCCTTGAAAAGGATTGATGAGGGCCGGAAAGAAAGGAAAGTTAAGTCTACAATTTATTGGACCCTTGGAGATATTAAGACATATTGGGAAGTTAGCATATGAGCTAGCCCTACCCCCGAACCTGTAGCAAGTTCATAACGTGTTCCACGTATCAATATTAAGAAAGCATAATCTGAATGTCGGACATATAGGAGAATACGAGCGCATAGACATGAAACCAGACTTGATCTATATGGAGCAACCAGTAAGGGTTATGGATTGAAAGGAGCAAGTGCTTAGTAACAGGGTTATCAGACTAGTAAGAGTTTTATGGTAAAACCACAATGTAGAAAAAAAAATTTGACTTGAGAGTTAGAAAGCGCAATGCTAGAAAAGCATCCCCAACTAATTTCTATCTGATTCCGGGACGGAATCCTTTTAAAGAAGGGAGACTGTAATAACCCCAATTTTTGGAAATATTTGAAACCCTGATGAATAGTAACTTTTTGCTGATGATGCTGATTAAGGAAAATTACCAGACCACACTATATAGGAGTACTGTTATGGAAATTCTGAGATCGTATAATATTCCATAAAGTAAATGAGTGTATGTAAAGGTAGTCATAATTCGGATTCGAACACTTTGGTTTTTCCTGAAAATCCACCAGATACCGAAAGGATTAAGTATAAGGTAACATAATTAAAAGGATTTTTATTTAAGGATTATAGCGGAGGATCATTAAAGGAATATAATATATTAATAAAGGTTCAGGGAAGCCCAAGTATTAAGATCCCGGATATGATCCCTCAAACGATTAACAAGAACGAGAGTTAAGCAAACCGTAAAAAAATATGCGACCAAGAGACAAGCTTGTTCAAGAATCTAAGAGATTATGATATCATCAAACCACAAGATAAAGACATGTGGCAAATTGATGACATAAGGAGGGTAATGTAAGCATGATTAGAAAGATATTTGTTTAGGTTGATTTGTGGCCAAGTATTCTAACTTTGGTTAAACCAAGGTTAATGTTAACTAAACTAACAAACACCACATAAATCACCAAGCCAAATCAAGAAGCATTTTCACTTCTTCTTCCTCCAAAGGCTCTCGGCCAAAACCAGAGCAGCAACTTCAAACTTCCATATCTCCTTCAATACTCACTCAAATATTATGTTTTATAGCTCTTTGGAAAGGTATGGATATGGCCTACAACTCTTGTTCACAAGTCTCTTCTAAATAACATGGTAAGACCCTCATTTGTACAGTTCTTTCAATCGGAGTTTTAGAAACTTCAAAATCTAACTTTGTGTTTTCTTGATTATTTGTGAGATCCAAGCTTATATAAGGATTGATCAAGGTTTTAAGGCTCCCTCGCAACTTTTCAATCACAAATCAAGGTATAAAAACTTCTTGACCTTTAGTACTAAGCTTGATTGTTTGAGTTTTTAGATGAATTGGTAAATGTATAGTTAGATCCACGCTTAGTAGTGATTTTTGTGAAGTTGTGTTAATTTTGAATGGTGGATTTGTAGTTGATTGAATGAGTTGGTAAAACCTTGGAGTGTGGACTGATTTTGCAGCTGTTTAAGTTGTATTTGTTGTTTTATTAAGTTTTGGAGGATGGGAGTGAATTGGTGAGGAATTAGAGTAGTTCAAAATTTGATAATCGCGTCAACATAGCCGTCGTAATGACCGATTTACCTTAGACTATTTTTGTGCTAAAATTTAGGACCCGTGAACTCACTGTAAGATTCTGTCATTTTCCATGTTTAGATAGTTCATGTTACGAGTTCATTTTGATATGTTGTTCGCCTAAATCCGAGTTACAGGTGAGGAGAAACGACTATTTTAAGTAACGGGGTTTCGCGAGCGAACCCCAGAACCTCGAGTCAATTTGATAGTGTAATTAAGGCCCTTAAATGATTAATCGAAATACGAAAGATTTATGTGAAGTGAATTAGGCAGTCATTAAAGTACTCACGAAAGAGTCGCCTTTAAAAGTTAATCGGTTAATTTTATAAAAATGGTGAAGCCGAGGGTACTCGAGCGACTAATGTAAATCGTTAAGCGCAGAAGCGAACGTTAGAGTCTAAGGGGATAAAGTCTAGTTTCTTAAGCGACCGTGGTCTAATTCTGGCTTATGTTGTTGTTCATAGGTTACCGGACCCACTCTAAGCTTAAGCCTACCCCAGAACACTCAGGCAAGTTTTCTACATGTTATACTGTTGTTGTGATGTACATATATTAATACATGCATTATCTTGTGATAAATGCATGATTGTTGCTTAGCAAACCTTGAGATATATTGAAGCATGTTAATATGAGGTATATATATACATATATATATATGCATGCTTGCTTTGAAATTTGATATTTCCTTATCAATTCAATTGTTTATAAACTGCATAATACCTATGCTAGAGATAAGCAGTACTTGCGTATACCCTTAGTATAGGGGACCCAGAGTTAAACATTTTTGTAAACCGGGACACGATGTTCCCGAGTATTTCATATATATATATATGCATATAATTTTCAAAACTATTAATTGAATAATTTTTATTCGATAGTTTTAAATTATAAGTGAATATTATTTTTTCGAATATTCATTTAAAAATCTTGTTACGATCAAAGACTATTTTAATTATTTGAATAGAGTTTCTACTTATGAAACTTATTCTATTTTTTTATAAATGAATATTAGTTGAATATTCATTCAAGGATTTATGACTCTGCTTATTTTATACAATAATATTCTTTATTTTCTTAAAGAATAGCGTTTCAATATTCGCCAAGTATTCGGGAAATGATTGATACTATTAAATCATTCTTACTTTAAATATTTTCAAAGATTATTTTCAAACTTTATCAAAACTACTTTTGGAAAGTAGAGCGGATCCCAAAACTTGTTTTCAAATTTAAGATCTTCCTTTCAAAGGGGATTTAAATACTCGCTCAAAAATCTGAGGGATCCGGCTCTGTGATGTATCATTATATTCGAAATGAAGTTGTTGTTTTGATAAAAGAGTTTTTTTGATTACTTACCCAACACTCGGGAAGTAAAATTCTTGGAATGAGTTTGATCCATTAACAGGCATCGCCTGAGAAATATTAGTGAGTTTTTCTTTCCAACTAGATGCGACTTCTTGGTGTAGTCATATCAACAAGTTTCTACTTGGGGAAAGGGGAGACAAGCTTTATGTTTCAGAGTCATAGATTTAATCTAAACTAGGAGTGGCGTAAGTGGTCGAGTGGCGTCGGCCCAGCCTTATTTATTGGCCCAAATGGCCCGTAAGTTCCGCTAAGACAGTCCATTCCTTAGGAGTCCAGTGTTCGGTTGACAAATAAATCTGACTGTTCTCATCTACGTGTAGAAAATTGTGGGGTCGTACTACTGCGACTGATCATCGTAAGTGGTCTTCCTGGCACGACAAATGCCCGTAATGAGTTCATCATCTAGTTTGGATATTTCTGCAACACTACCCAGAGCACTTCGATATAAAGGCTACGGCTAGGCGATTGTTGAGTGTTGGCAGGTTCGAGTTTTCAAAATGATGTTTTCATCAAATGAAGTATCTCGTAACTTCAATTCATTTTGATGATATTTCAAAGATTGATTCTATTCAAGTTTTATCTTGTAGTCTCATCTATGTGATGAACTTTTGAAACTGATTATACCTTGAACGGTGGTAGTTCAAGTAGTTTTCGAAAAATATATAAGTATATTGGAGTATCTTGTAACTTCATCTTATCAACTTATATCTAGTAAATGATTATCTTATGTAGGACAAAGATTTTTAGAAAAATGTTGAGACAAGGGTAGATATATGAGATCACCTTGTAACGATATTTTCATATAATTATAGAATGGAACTCTGTGTATATGATGCATGACCGAGGATTTCAAAGTTTTTGAAAAGTATATCTATATTGAATTTTTTTTCGACTTCATCGCGTTAAGATATCAAACATGGTTCATTTTTGCTTGACCAAGACTTTCATGAGTACTACGAGAATGCTCATATATTGTTAATTATTATACATGTTATTTTGGTGGGATTGTTGCTCACCCTTGCTTTATTCTTTATCACACAACAACAGCTAGACAAGATGAACAAGACCAAGCTCCCAATTCACGAGTAAATAGGAAACGTTCCGCAGTTTCCTGTAGGCGTTGAAGCCGTTGTAGCTGAGGTAGGAACTACCAATAGGCTAGGCTTTCAACCCTTGTTGTACCAGACTTATTTATATTTATGAAGTGTAATAATGGAAAAGGATATGTAATTCATTCAGAAACTCTTTTGAGGTGTAATGATCTACAATTGTGGAATAAAATGACTCGTTCTATTTTTGGTATTCATCTCTGAGACTATAATTTGTAGTGTGTGTGTGTGTTGTGGGGTCACAATACGCAGTTGTTGGTTGTTTACTAAGATTAAGTTTTTTAAAAGGAAATGGAACTCTTGACAACCCGGATCCCCGATCCCGGATTTGGGGATGTTACAATGAAATTAGACTAGAAACATTTTGTCTTATTTTTTTATCTTTTTATCATGTAACTTGGTGATATATAAACAAAGTGTAGCAAGTAGAACAATAACAAAGTTAGTGAGCAATTGCCATAGAAATAGAAAAAGCTACATCTGTGAAGAATTTCTCTGTTCTTTGTAAGTTCAACTTGTAAGCAGCTGTGTGCAAACATTGCATCACAAAGTTCTCATATTAATATATATCTCTGTAGAAAAGTTCAATCCACCAGAAAGTTTTTAAATACTTGTATTTGATTACTTTGTGTTTTGATTTCAACAATACTTTCATTCCGCACCATAGCCAAATCAAACACAATTATATATATTCATAGTAGAACTGTTCTTAAAATTGAAAAAGTAGCTAGAATTACATTCAACCCCCCTTCTGTAATTCTTTGTTAGATTGTTAGGGAATAACATCGGGTATTCCTCGGGTCGGGTAAAATTGACATCCCTACTTTGAGGTAAATACTTTTTGACTTACTTTTATTTTCGAAAAAATTTTGGTACTCTGATTTTCGAATTTTTTATAAGATTTAAGAATTATGTTTCGAACTGTATAAGAAATAAGATACGAGAATATTTTGAAACCCAGTCTCTACATTTTTGAACACGTTCGTAATTTACGCAATAGTTCCGGAACTAGCCATAGATACCCTTAGTAGGCACACGAGTGTGCAACTTTAGATACCTATTAAGGGCGCTTAATTATTGAACTTTAGATGCCGACCACTGGCAAAATGTGGTATAAAGAATAAGAATAAGAATTAGATGTCGGCTACTGGCAGAGTGTGGTTGTAGATCAAGACTGTGTTATTTTATAAGAATTATTGTTTCGTTCTATTTCGTTCTTTTTACTCTGTTATGAATTCTGCTTTATTTTAAGTTCTGAATTTTGAAAATATAAAACTTTGGGTTGGATCTACTTTAGAAATTATTTTACAAAATTATTATTATTTTGAGAAAAAAATATTTTATTAAAACACCCATTAATTTTCGGTTAAATAGTTAGTCAATTTGTACTTGATGAGCTTTATAACTCACCGCTTTTAATATTTCCGGATTTTGTGTAAGATTTGATTTGGATAGCATTGGAGTTCAAGGACCTTAGAATCGGAGTAGATTGACTTTTGGACTTCCGCTTTTAACTGCACTTTCGTACAATTACCTTTTTAATAGAATTCTAGATCAATAAATTATATTTGTTTTAGTTTTAATTTAGAATTAATAGTCCGGAAGTATGGGCTGTTACAGTTGGTATCAGAGCAGACTGTCTTTCGGAGTGTATTAGGTATGAGACTAGTACATTCTCTAAGATTCGATCTTGTGGACCATAGTTTAAGTTTGACCTATATGAGATTAGCAACAAAGACGTATAGGATTATTGCGAATTTGGGGACCAAAATTCTTTTTAAGAAAGGTAGCATGTAATAACCCGTAATTTTAAGAATTAGATTAATAATAGGAATAATAGAATAAAAAGGATTAAAATTATATAAAGATTGGGATATTAAAATTAAATTAGAATAATGGGCCTATAATTTGAATTGGACTTGAATATAGATAACTTGTAGGTTAAGATATAGGGTTTTTGTATCGTTATAAATACATACTATTCGTATTCCTCATTTTTATTCATAAAATCCGTAGGGCTCTTTTACATAAAAATCACCAATCTTGTAAAATTCGTAAAAAATTCATCGTAAGTCAAAATTTGTTGATTCTGGGCTTTTCGGAAAGGTCTTTTTGTTCTCTACAACTTTCATGTTTTGTATTTTCCAAGTAAACGTCATTTAGACGGTAAAAAAGGCTATATTCAGATCTGGTCAGGCTTTGAGGTAAGTACTTTTTGACTTACTTTTATTTTAGAAAAAGTTTTGAAACTCTGATTTTCGAATTTCGTATGAGATATAAGAATTATGTTTTGAACTGTATAAGAAATAAGATACGAGAATCTTTTGAAACCCAGTCTCTACGTTTTCGACCCCTTTCATAATTTACGCTATAGTTCCGGAACTAGCCTTTAATAACCTTAGTAGGCGCACGAGTGTGCAACTTTAGATACCTATTAAGGGCGCATAATTATGGAACTTTAGATACCGACCACTGGCAAAATATGGTATAAAGAATAAGAATAAGAATTAGATGTCGGCTACTGGCAAAGTGTGGTCGTAGATCAAGACTGTGGTACTTTATAAGAATTATTGTTTCATTCTATTTCGTTATATTTTACTCTGTTATAAATTTTGCTTTGTTTTAAGTTCTAAATTTTTAAAATATAAAACTTTGGGTTGGATCTACTTTAGATATTGTTTTACAAAATTATTATTGTTTTGAGAATTTTTTTATTAAAATACCCATTAATTTTTGGTTAAATAGTTAGTCAATTTGTACTTGCTGAGCTTTGTAGCTCACCCCTTTTAATATTTTAGGGTTTTGTGTAAGATTTGATTTGGATAGTATTGGAGTTCGAGGACCTTAGAATTCGAGTAGATTGACTTTTGGACTTCTGCTTTTAGATGCGCTTTCGTATAGTCACCTTTGTAATAGAATTTTAGATCAATAAATTATATTTATTTTAGTTTTGTTTTAGAATTAATAGTCCGGAAGTGCGGGCTGTTACATCATCAGAGTTTGATGATTCAGTATCTAATTTTACAATCATGGTTGTTCCTTTGGAGTAGCCTTTTCTCCTTTGGCTTCTCTTCAACTTTGAGTGTAACTGGTCTAGACTTGGATCTTTTTCTCTTGCTTCTTTGCTCCATCTCTAGTTCATGAATTTTCAGTATTCCATAGATCTCATCTAGAGCTGTTTCATCGAGTTGATAGTTATCCCTTATTGATGTGACCTTAAAGTCCCACTTTTCATGGAGTGCAAGTAGAAACTTCAAGTTTGAGTCCTCTAAATAATATTCTTTATCGACAAGAGACAAGTCATTCAACAACTTCTGAAACCTGTCATAGATCTCAGTTAAGGACTCATTATCTCTTGAGTCAAAGTGCTCATATTCTTGAGTAAGTACTGTCCTCATATTCTTCTTGATAGCAGTTGTGCCTTGACACTTTACCTCTAAAGCATCCCATATCTCTTTTACCATTTTACATCCAATAATCCTATTGGACATAACACTATCAAGACTGTTATGCAAGATGTGTCTGACTTTCGCATCCTTCATAATAGATGAAAGGCCTTCAGGAGAGTAGTCATTCAACCATCTTTTCTGGTTCTCTCGCAACAGAAATAGCTACCTTCATTGGTTTATGAGGACCATCATAAATCGTACTTAGATATTCAGGATCTGTGGCTTCCAAGCACATGGTCATCCTCACTTTCCAAATTGGATATTCATGTATCTTCAGGATTGGCACCTTGATGGCTTCATACCTACTCATATTGCTGCTAGTCTGTGATGTGGTTGGGGGTGGTGGTTGTTGATGTGCTTCTTTGTCTACCATTAAAGATTGATTTTCAGATCTTAAACTGTCTGTATGTCAACAGCAAGCTCTGATACCAATTGTTAGGTCCGTAATCAACTGTAGAGAGGGGGTGAATATAATTTATGCAAATAATTTGACAAAGCTTCAACAGAATCAATAGTTTTTATATTAACAGATAAAAACTGATTACAAACGTACTCTCTAGGATGAACAAATATCCTTGAGAGCTTCTAGGTTATGCGAATGATATAACAATGTTTGTAGTGCTTATAGCATGAACCTAATATGTGCTTTATATAGAGCACAGTTACACAATCAATAAGGATTCCTATTCTATTACAATAAGGAAACCTATTACATATCCATGTATGATCGCTTCTGAGATAAAGTCCTTCACCGCCTTGAATTTCCGCTTTCCTTTTCCTCCTTGAATATCTACTTAAGTGACAAATCCTGATGATATCATCTGCTGATCAACAAGTACTGATATAAGTACTGATGACGTTATTCTTCAGTAAATACTGATATAAGTCATGATAAGAACTTCTGATAGTTTTTGTCTAGATATCATCAATTATATCTAACAACCCTATTTCCTAAGAACTAGAACTATTATTCCTTCGCCTTCTTGCTTTCGTCCTTGTTTTTCATCTCTCGCCTACGATATATGCGAGAGATGGATGACACAAGAGAAATAATGTTCTCTTGAAGCGCCAAGAGTTCGAGTCGACGTTCCTCTACCTTCTCAGCTCATCGAATCTCTTTATAGTGAACCTCCATATTAAAAAAATGCAACCCAAGCTGATCATCCCAGCAAAGATGATCAAAGATCGTCTGTGGAACTTCAGCAGGGTGAAAAGTTTGACCGTTGATGAGGACTCTCAGTCCCAAAGGGTCAAAATAAATTTAGTGTAGAATCGAGCCATTGAAAGAATGTGTGAAGTTTTAAAGATTTTAGATTTAGAGCTTTGATGTTGTGAGAGAGAGACGTTTGAGTAGTGTTTGAGGTTAATAAGAAGTAGGAGAAGTAATTTTATAGCCAAAACCTACTAGGAATCTAAACAGACCCTTTTGATTTATCGTGTAATAATGAATACTGCATGCATAATATTACACGTATATAGGCAAATGAAACAAATTTTATTTACATGCACCTATTCCCAATATAAAACAAATAATGATGACAAGTTTAACATGATTATTCAAATAGAATAAAACAAATTTGTAACAGTTAAAAAATCACGAAGGAAATAATGTTACCGTCCTTTTTAAGAAAAATCATGTCTTGTCCATCACTTGCTGAGATAAAATTTGTAATCCAAAATTAAGAATTTAATCATGATTTCTCCCCCTCGGCATTTGCATTGATGAATTTGTTGGAAAAATCAAGTACCTCTTCTCCACTGACCAATCTGTCAGAAATTGAGAAATTATTAGTAATATGAATTTACTGGATTAGTTACATGCAAAGCTCCCCCTGTAAATGTGTTGTCAGTTCCTGATAGTTTTACATTTCTCCCCCTCAACTTGTGCATTTTCATCAGGATTTGCATTCTCACCTGATTAAGATTTTTGTCCATAAGTACACCATTTTCATGTTTGTGTTCTTCTCTCATCAAGTCATTGGGATTATTAAAGTTGAGATGAGAAAGCTTCTTATGCCAATTCCAACTTTCATCTACCGATGCCTTGGTTATTAGACAAGTTTCTGGACCATCAGTATTTGCATAAGGTTTGGCTTCGTAAATGTTTCCATGTCTGTAAGCTTTGAAAACAGTTTTCTTTGTGATCATCTGAACTACTTCATAGTGCGTATCATAGAACACGACATAGAAACCTCTGTCAGTGATTTGACTAATGTTCAACAAGTTATGCTTCAGTTCATCTACCAGAGCTACGTTTGAGATGATGATATTTCCAAAGATAATATTGCCATATCCCAGTATTTTTCATACATTTCCATCTCCATAGATAACCACTGGCGTAACCTTCTCCTCATATTCTGACAACAGGAATTTAGTTCCAGTCATATGTGTTGAACAACCACTGTCCAAGATAAGCACATTCTTCTTATTTCCCTGTAATCAGAAATATGGAAATCAGTCAGAATTTTTAAGAACCCACACTTGTTGGGTCCTTTTAGACATCATACGTATTTTTACACTAGCAGACTTTTTGTCAGGATTTGATCCATCAGGATTTGTCTTGACATTTTTAACTCTATAAGATGTATGCACATTAAGTTTAGCATTTCTTTTTAAAACAAAAATTTTATTGAATTTTGGTGAAGGATTATAATTGTTGTGATACAAACTATGATAATCTTTACCATTCCACAATGAGAACAAGGATTTTGTGGTTTGTATAATACTGATCTACCACTAATATTAGACTCAGGAATCTTAGACACTTTCTTTTTAGGCTTCCTGCAATCAATAGCAATATGATTAGTATTACCACAGTTAAAATAAGCTTTCCTAGGAGCATTAGAAATGTACTTATAGTTATTTTCCTTGTTTATTCCTTGTTTCCATTTTTACCTCTCTTAGACCTAGGTTTTGGAGTCTTAAGTTACCTCACAAATTTTCTTGTTTAACTGACTCTTAGAGAGAAGTCCTATATTTTTACTTTTATTTTCTTGCATTTTAGAATATTCTTTCTTTTTAACAGGGACTCTAGGTTCAGATTTCTCTTCAGCATTATTCTTAGAAGTAGAACCAAATTCATAGACAGACTCTACTCCTCTTTCATCAGTTCCAACAAACTTATCTAGAGTGGTGTTATTGATGGATTTAATGATATTCCTATCAGTAAATTTGTTATAATGTAGACATTCTTTACAGTTTTTATCACTGATGAAATCATGAACTTTCTTTCCTAAGGTCATCCATGTTTTATACACCTCTCATTACTTTTCTAGAACTTTCTCTAGTCTGGCATACCTGATGTTTATCTGAGTTTCATTATGTTGTGCCTTCTTACATGTTTTTTCATTCTCATGCATGCAAACTAACTCAGCTTCTAAAAAATCATTTCTTTCTCTAAGCCTCTTATTATCAGCAATCAAACTATCATATTCAATAGTCTTACTTTTAAAAGTAACATGCAAAGAGTATAAGAAAGTTTTCAGTTCGGATAAATTATCAATATCAACAGGAAATATAACTGAAGTTACCTTATCACTTCCTAAGGCATTATCTCCCTGAGTTGCCATGAGTGCATATCATTCATCATCATTGTCAGTTCTTGATGAATCCATCCAGTCTCTGTTGGAGTTTGTTGTGACCAAAGCCTTTCCGGTTGTCTTGGGGCACTCAATAGCCAGATTTCCCTTTTCATTACAATTCTAACGTCACCTTGGTCTTGTCAAACTTCCTTCCCTTGGTGTACTGACCATCACTCTTTCTGAACTTGCCTTTGCCTTCACCAGAGAACCTTCTGTTGAAACCACCTTTTCTCTGTGATTTTGGAAACCTCATCCTTATGAAACCTTTCACAAGCATTGTAGCCATTTTAACCACTTGAGGATCATCCATATCAATCTCAGAATCCTCGTCAGTATCTGTGTCAGGATCTGATACATCATTAGTATCTGACTCTTCCACAATGTTCCTTCTCCTTGACCTCTCATTCATCTTTTTCTTGCTCTTATGAGTCTCAGCATTGAGAGCCACAGTCTTCATCTTCTGACCCTTTCTATTATTCCTTTGCTGGATCTCCAAGTCATGAGTTTTCAGCATCCCATACACTTCATCCAGAGTCAGAGAATCAAGATCATATTGATGCCTGATTATTAAGGCATGTGTATCCCAATCTTATGGAAAAGCTCTCAGAAGGTGTTTGAGTCTTCTCTCTCGTATTCTTTTCCAACCAATGATAGATCATTTAACAGTGTCGGAAATCTATCATATATATCAGTAATTGTCCTATCAGCCTTGGCATCAAATTGCTCATATTCTTGCACAAGAACAACTCTTCCGTTTTTCTTTATTGTCATTGTACCTTGGCACTGTGTCTCCAAGGCATCCCATATCTCCTTTACAGTCTTGCAGGCAATCACTCTGTTTGACATCACATTGTCCAAACTATTGTGTAGAATATTCCTGAATTTAGTATCCTTAAGCTTTGCAGCTTCTTCAGGATCTGACCAATTTGATCTTTCCTTCCTCACATAGTGTTCAGGAGCAATCTGCAGTCATAGCCACAGTTTCCAGAGGGTATGGGGGTCCTATTTTGATGATATAAACATATGCATCTTTAATAGCTTCAAGGAACATCAACATCTTTACTCTCCATGTAGACTAATCAGCTTACTTCAGGATGGGAATTTTCATGCTTTCCTACTTACTTTTAGACATCTTGACCTTTGCAAATTAACAATTAATTTGACCGCTCTGATACCACTTGTTGCCAGGTAAAATAATTGTTTAAGAAGGGTTGGATAAAATTACTAAACAAATCGATGTATTATGAAAGTAAAGTAAGAACAGATGAATCAAATAACAGTTTCTATTGATCTTTAATAAACTGTTACAAAACTCTCTCAAGAACAATATTCTTAAGAGCTTCTTGGTTATACGAATGCTCAAATTTGTTCACACATTTTGTGATAACCTATTCTGTGTTTATATACTACACAGCTATAATCAATCCTCTATCAATTACAAGATATGTTACAATATAATTCTAACACTTTCTATACATATCTAAATCAACTACGAACCTATAAATCAGCACCTTCTGATTTATCTCGCAGTCTTGACCTATCATCCAAGTCATTCTCAATAGATAACCTGATCAATGGATATATGATGTAGCTTCAACGGATAATCATTTGTATATATCAACGGATGACTAAAGATTGTCAACGGATGATAATGAAGCTTCCAACGGATAATCATATCATTACGCCATAAGTGCACATATACAATACCTTTTAGCTAGCGTTGCACCAAAAGCGTTTCATTATCTATAATTTTTTTGATTTTTTGCAACAGAGTAGAATAAGCGTTGTATTATAGTTAAGTTACTGTTGCTAGTTATTGATAGTGTTGTGCAACAAGCAACACTAGAGTTACTGATGTTGTATTAGACATTTTAAAAAAATAAAAAAATGCTGACATGGACAGAAAATGCTGACGGGGCATAGTGGGGCCCACATATGAGACCCACAGTGCTGACAGGGCATTATGGGGCCCATATTGCTGACGGGACACTGTGGGTCCATATGTGGGACCCATAGTGCTGACATGACACCTGCTGACGTGGCAAAGTGGGGCCCACATATGGGAGCCACAGTACGGACATGTCGTAGTGGGGCACACCACTGTTGAATGGGGTTTTAAAAATTTTTAACAAATTTTTGCTGCCCATGGGAGTTTAACCCTTGACCTCTCACTTGTGAGATCAAGCTTCCGACCACTACACCAACCTTGTACTTTTGTTTTATTTTGCACAACTAATATATAAAGGATTACAAATATTTATATTTTCTTTAAATTAGAAAAATTCTTTAGCATTTTTTGATTTTATTTTTCGAAAATTCGTAATAGATAAAAATATTTGTTCCAAATAGTAGTTTTTTTAATTATAATTATAATTTTTTTATTTAAAATTATACATGATTTATTTCATGTAATTTTTAAATAGTCATAGTTTTTCTTACATAAATCACAGTTTTTCTCTCAATTGAAGTTTTTTATTTTTTAAAACCTGTTTTGGGACCCATGCACAGGTGGACCCCACTTTATGGGACCAGAGAATCGAACTCAAGACCTTCGACTTAAACAAAAAAAATAAATTAAAATATAAAATATTTTATTTAATAAATTTATATTTTTATATTCAATTAAAATAAAAATGTAAAATATTTTTTATATTCTAATAAAATATAAAATACAAAAAAAGGGGGCGTTGGGCGGACATGCCGGAAGCACTCTCTGACGGGTCAGAGGCACTCTCTGATCGGTCAGAGGGTGCTTTCGGATAATGTGAGTTTCACATGACCTCACTTAATATTAATAATAATATTAATAATAAAAATTGAAGGTTTTCTAGCCAAGGGAATTGAACCCAAGACCTCCCACTTAAACAAACATATTCACAACCACTGCACCAACTTAGTTGGTGTGTTTTTATTTGCATAATTTATACTTAAACTATACAGTAAATAAATAAATTCAATGAAAAAGCAGTCAGACACAGATACATGTTTATAGTATCGAGGCCAAAATTTTGGGCGGCCAAAATTTCCCCCTTCTCAAAATTTCCCCCCTTCTCAAACTCTCAAACTATCTCTATTTTGCTCTGCTTGCGATTTTTGCTTGCTCAGTTAAACTCTCAAACTCTCTAATTTCTGCTAAATTTTTCAGTTTCAAACTCTCTAATTTCTCTTTGTAACTCTCTAATTTCTTCTAATTTCTACTTTGGGGCTTTTGGTTTTATTTGCATTGGGGCTTTTGCAGGTAATTTCTACCTATTTTGATTTAGGGTTTATGTTGATTTAGGGGATTTCGATTTACACATCACTGCATGTAGTTTAGAGTTTCGTTTGATATGTTTATGTTTGATGTTTGTCTTAAGGATGTTTTACATGTTTTCATCACTGCATGTCTTTATTGGGTTCGATTTAGTCTGCATTCTATTTTTTTATATTAATTTGTTATGTTTATGTGCTCTGTTTATGACAGTGTTTTTTATACATGAAAATTTTACTATTATGTTTATGTTTATGTTTATTATGACAGTGTTTATGTTTATTATTACAGTGTTTATGTTTATGTTTATGAGTTATGGCTCTACCAGGTCACCATCCTTACTAGTATGCAGGGAATATTTATTTTACTTCTGATAATCGAGAAAGAGAAGCAGAATAACTGACCTATTAATTTTAGCATATATATACAGTCTTGTTCTTTCAAGATGGTGAGGAAGTGTAATTCTTGATGGTAGAATTAATGTACTTTTGATTTGGAATTACGAATGCAGATGGTAGAATTAGCAGACTGAACCTGTTTAGATAAAATGAATTGGTAACACTGTATAAATAGTATGATAGTACTTTCCTCTAATTATAGTATGATAGGGAACATTGTATAATTAGCGTACTTTCCTCTAATTATAGTACTTTGTATGATTTAAAATAGTATTAATGATTAGGTAACACTGTATAAATAGGACCTGTTTAGATAAAATTTGTACTAAGAATTATAAAAGTGTTGAATCTCTTATCGTCTCTATTAATAGGTCACAGGGTTCATAAAAATGGACGAGTATTACATTTGGATAGGCTTTCCAAGATCCAGTCCAGAGTATATAAGAGGGATAAAAGCATTTTTGAAAAATGCATTTCCCATCTACAAAAATGGCGATCAAATGAAGTATTCGTGCAAAAAATGTACTGAACGTAACTGGTACTGTCAAGATGTCATCTACGATCATCTTGTTTGTAATGGCCCTTCTCCGTTACATGCCGATTGGATCTATGAGGTTTCACAGACAAAATTAGGATGTAATGATGACTTTGAAAATTGTGAAATGGGAATTGAATTTGAAGATAATTTAGATGCAATGTTCAATTATACGCGTAAGAATTTTGAAAATCAAGGAGGCTGTGAAGACGAACCAAATACAGACGCTGAGAAATTTTTTCGGCATGTTGAAGAAGGAAAACAACCATTATATCCCGGTCGTACTACATTTTCTCGATTAAGTTTCCTGATCAGATTTTATCATTTATAATGTGTTTACGGAATTAGTGAGTCTGCATTTGGAGAATTATTAAAGCTGATCAAAGAAGCATTTCCTGATGCCCATCTCCCTTTGTCTTTTAATGCTACAAAGAGTGTCATTAGGGATTTAGGCCTTGACTACGAGAAAATACACACGTGCCCCAACAGCTGCATGTTGTATTGGAGTAAAAATAAAGAAAAAAATGAATGTGAAACTTTTAGTGTGTCGAGGTGGGTTGTACATGAAAAAGATGGCATCACTGCAAATAATGATCCACCGAAGTTGATTCATAAAGTAGCAGCAAACGTGATGAGGTACTTCCCACTACGACCAAGATTGTAGAGGATGTTCCTATGCAAAGACTTTTCCAGACTTATGAGATGGCACGCATTAGGACGAACAAAAGATGGAAAATTAAGACATCTGGCTGATGCTTTGGCTTGGAAGGCGATGGATGCTCGTTATCCTGATTTTGCAGCGGAAAATCGAAATGTTAGATTGGGTGTAGCAGCTGATGGTTTTAACCCATATCGTTCAATGAATTTAAGTCATAGTACATGGCCAATCGTGTTGGTAAATTATGTTATGGATCAAAAACTAGGGTATATTAATTGTTGTACTTATTACTAGGGTCCGTGAGCTTCGAGGCTCGATTTGACTGCTCTTGTGTCTCATGACTCGATCTGCCTTAACAAGATGCCTATTTACCTTGTTGATTGCTAAGGATCAAGTCAAAAACATAGTTCTGATCTGTGGGGTGAGGCCCCTTATATAGATATTAAAAGTCCTTGAATTGGACTAGGGTTAGGAGACTAGGTGGGCAAGTCTCTGAATTAGAATGGACTTTGGAGTCCTAAGAGGTAGGAAACTGATTCATTATCCCCTGAAGTTCCTTGGAGGCCAATCTTCAAGGAATTATATTCTTTACTGGACTTTATTTATCATCTAATTTATCCCATATTAATTAAATATTAATTAATTACGAAATTAATTAATATTTAGGGTTCTGGGCCCTTTTTAATGGGCATAGTTGTCAGCCCAATTCTGATATAATTAATGCGATATTAATTACGCAATCAGTGTTTATTTTATTCCCTATCATTTGCCCCCCAACTTCTGGGAAACCGAAAAAAGATTTCGCAGAAGTTAAGTTCATTCGTTCCCTTACAGGGTATCGGTTTTGCGTAAAGTGTGGAGCGACCTACACATTTACAAAGATTTGCTTTTATTCCTATTATTTAGGAGTTATCTTAATTTCCAGGAATTTTCCCTTAATTTCCAGGAATTTTCCCTTAATTCTGGGATTTTTCCTTAATTTTCTAGAATTTTCCCTTAATTTCTTGGAATTTTCCTTAATTTCCAGGAATTTTCCCTTACTTCTGGGATTTTTCCAAGTAATTTACAGGATTTTCCAGAAAATATTCATAATTTCTGGAATTTTCCAAGGTATTTCCATTTTCCAGAAAATATTTATAATTTCCCTAAAAATAAAATCCCTTTAAATTTTTAGAAAACTTTTTTTAAAAAAACAATACCTTTTTCGATTAGGAATCCCATTCGACCAGGATCCTGGTCGAATTAAGCCCCAATGTGCCCTGGTCGAAGCCCTTTTCGGGCAGGACTTTTCGAGTAGGATTCCTGGCCGAATTTCGGTCAGGATTTTATAATTTTTTTTGGCGACCAGGATCCTAACCCTTTCGATCAGGATTTTTGTTTTTGACTGAATTATCCCTTCATTTCACCCTGGTAGAAGTCCACTTCGAGTAGAAGTGTTCGATCAGGAGCCTGGATTGATTTCTCGTCGACAACTTCCTTGGGGTTAGGATTTTTCGATCAGAATCCTGACCTATTTCGGTCAGGGTCTTCTCTTAATGAACCAATTTCTGACCGAATAAACAACCAATATTTTCTGGTCGAAGTTTATTTCGACCTCAAGGTTTCGATTAGAAATCTAATGGGAATCCTGATCGAACTGGGTCAGGATGTTTTATTTTTTTGGCCCATCTCTTTTCTGGGCTTTTCCTTTGGGCCTTGGTTATGGGCTTCCTTGGGCCCATGATTTTTATGTACTTTTTCATTGGTCTTCTTCTTTTGGATTTACTGGGCTTGAGTTGAGCATTTGCTTTTAAATTAGGAATATTGAACTTGGGCCCAGGACTTGGGCTTGATCACAACTGGGCCTTAATTTTGGTTTTTCCAACCATTTTCTCCCTTTTTTATTTTCTTTAAAAGACCTTGGGTTTGGGCTCTTAGCTGGGCTTGCTGCATTCTTTAGGCCCAAAGATTTTTCTGGACTTTCTAGATCCTTCCAGAATTTTCTTAATCATATATTTAAATCAAAAAATCTTTTTATATTTTCCCAAAATCCTCTAGATTATTCTAGATTCTTCTAATTTTTGGGACCAAATGGGCTTTTTCAGGCCCATTTGATGGTTTTGGAGGCTATATAGGAGTAAGGTGGGGTGTAATTTCACTCACACTTCACATTTCACTCTTCTTCATTTCTCTAAATCTCCTATCCTCTCAACCACTCTCAACACTCCTCTCCCCTTAGGAATTTTCCGGCAACCTTTCTAGCCTTTTCCGGCCTCCCTCCCCTTCCAAGGTTTCAGGCTTCCTTTTATCTCCATCAATGGCAGACAAGAGTTCTGAGACAGCGGCTAAGATTGCCTCTGCTTCGAAACGAGGCAACGATATCGAAATCCGTTCTTCTTACTTGTTATTACAAGATATGATTAATACTAGAGGGGATGAGTACCCCTCTAATGCACATCTTGATTCATTCGACTATTGTAACACATGGCACAATACAGATTTTGATAAAATGAATACACTTTATAACGTTCGTCCTCCTCTTAGGCAAGTTCCTTTCAGTGGTGGTGATCGTACCTGCCACTGAAAACCAGACACACTTTATATTTACACAGATGCCCTTAATGCTGGGCTTAGGTTTCCTTTCCATGATTTCATCCCCCACTTGCTAGCAGACTTGTAAATCAACCCCAGTCACCTTCCTCCAAATGCTTGGAGGAACCTTTTATGCTTCATGGTCTCGTATCTTAGGCGAGGGATTCCTTTGTCAGTAGCAGTTTTTAGGAAAATCTTCCAGTTTTATAATAGTTCTCAGAGTATCTATGGTTGGGTCTACATTAAACAAAGGCCCAAGTGTAAACACATATTTAATAGTGCTTCTATTCCCGAAAATAACCAACATTGGAGAAGTAGTTTTGTCGGGTTAAGGTGGGAGAATGGGGATTGGGGCACCCTCTTCAGATCTTCCTTCGGGAAGGTTAGCGATGGTAGTCTCAAATCCATTCACCTAATCATTGTGACACCAAGCTTAATTATCATCCACTCACTTAATCAAGCCATTAACCACACAAATATCAACCACACTTCATTTCTCACCACACAATCAACCAAGACAAGTCAAAATACTCTCTTCCCCCTTTTTAGCAAGCTCTCCCCCCATCTTTTTTCAAGAAACCCGAGAGGAGAAAGAAATGAAAATGGAGGAAGATAAAATGCTTGTATCTTGAGTTTCCCTTGGCCGTTTTGCGCATTCTACCTATCAAATTGAAGCCCTCAAGAAGCTCTACACAATTAGGGTAACCACTATCCTCACCTTCTTGATTTCCATACCTGTTTTTAATGCTTTACAGTTCAGGGGAATAGTGTTTCAAGAATTAACTTTGTGTTCTTGATTTTGTTTTGAGGTTTTAATCATTATGAGGCTAGTTAAGGATCATCTAAGATTTTTTAAGCATTACCCACTCTCCAAGGAACGTATAACATCTTCCCCTCTTTGTGTTTAAGCCATACCATGAGTTTTAAACTTGTTCTTTAAGTGTTCTTGGATGCTTGTATGATTTTAAAGTAGTTATGAACTTTAAATGGAAGTTATGAGTTATTATGTAAATGGATGATTGTGAGGAACTTGTTTTGGTGTATGATGAAGTTGAGGGGCTGTTTGGAATGTTATAATATAGTATGTTGATTGTTGGGTTGGTTTGGTATGGTTGTGGTCTTGTAATAAAATTTGGTAATCGCGTAAACATAGCCGTCGTAATGCCCGATTTACCTTAGACTGTTTTGTGCTTAGCTTCAGGACCCTTGAACTCACTGTAAGATTCTGAACTTTTCCATTTTTAGCTAGATCATGTTGTAAGCTTCGTTTTGGTATGTGGTTCGCTTAGATCCGATGTACGGTTTAGGAGAAAAGACCATTTTAAGTAACGGCATAGCGCGAGCGAACCATTACCCCTTGCTTTACTTTAAAACCTTGATTAAGGTCCTTAAATGACTAATTGGAGTACGAAACAATTATGTAATATTAATTGGTCAATTGGTAGAGTATTCGCGAAAGAGTCGCCTTAAAATTCGTAATGGTTAATTTATTAAAATTAGTGGAGCCGAGGGTACGCGAGCGATTAACGCAAATCGTTAAGCGTAGAAGCGACCATTAGGGTATGAGTGAGTTTTGACTAGTTTTTTAAGCGATCGTGGTTTAATTCCGGATTATGTTATTTTTCATAGGTTACCGGACCCACTCTAAGATTATGTGAAAGTCGTCAAGATTCGTCTGAAGGACAAAAATCCAGAATGACGGGATGTTTGAAATCAACGCTTATGTTGTGTTGGTTCATGAAATGGTTGTAATAGAAACGAAATTAAAAGACTGAAAGGACAAGGAGTATAAAGGGATATAAAAGAAATAGAGTTGAGAAGCAATAAGGGCGTTAGGTATGTGAAATCCTAAAGAACCCTAGCAATAAATAAAGAGAAGTGTG
Source organism: Apium graveolens (assembly GCF_009905375.1). Classification (NCBI taxonomy): domain Eukaryota; kingdom Viridiplantae; phylum Streptophyta; class Magnoliopsida; order Apiales; family Apiaceae; genus Apium; species Apium graveolens. The sequence continues at coordinate 264,590,550 of NC_133652.1, read as the reverse complement.
TCATCATCAGCGCGATGGTGACGGATCATGAGATAAATTCAAGGTTTGAAGGCGTAAGCGATACGTATAATTAATCCCCTTTAAGATGAGAGTATTCGATGAAACTTTGAGATAGACCGATGGATTAATTAGGAAAAATGGATGGACTGAGGAGACAGGATAACATGAAATTAGGAAAATGGGGTGAAGGAAGTGACCTTCAACAACAGCAACAATAACAGATATTATTTTGGTGGGCTTGTTGCTCACCCTTGCTTTCTTCTTTCATCACACAACAACAGATAGACAAGATGAACAGGACCAAGCTCCCAATTTATGAGCGGATAGGAAACATTCTGCAGTTTCCAGTAGGAGTTGATGCCGCTGTAGCTGAGGTAGGAATTACCAGTAGGCTAGGCTTTCAACTTTTGATGTACCAGACTTATGAATATTTATGAATTGTAATAATGGCAAAGAATTTGTAAATCTATTACGAAACCCTTTTGAGGTGTAATGACTTATAATTGTGGAATAAAATGACTTTCGTTATTTTTGGTATTCATCTCTGAGACTATAACTTGTGGGTGTGTGTATATTGTGGGGTCACAGTACGCAGTAGTTGGTTGTTTATTAAGATTAAGTGTTATTAAGGGAAATGGAACTCGTGACAACCCGAATCCCCGACCCCGGATTTGGGGGTGTTACATGGCCTCTTTGGGGATTTCGCCGAGGGGATACTGTGGTTGGATCCACAAAGCATGCCTGGGATTGGTCCTACCACGGTGTGACCCCCAAGGACCACATCGACATCGTGGTTGGCTCGGACTTGGAGAGGGTGAAGCTCATGGGTGCTCAGTCCTTGGCTTCGGTATGATTCTTTCTTAAAATCCTTCTTTTTTGTATACTCGTAGCATCCACTTGCCTTATATCTTTATTTTTGTTGTTTCATTTCAGTCTAACGCTTACTTCCAAGCCACTATGAGGAAAGCTCAATCGTGGAAGAGGGCCTCGGACAAGGCTAACAATGCCCTTAGGAAGCAGCAGAGGAAGTACGCTTCTTTGGAAAGGAAGTTGAAGCGCAAGGAGGAGGAGCTTAGAGAATCTAATGCTGAGTTGGTCGTGCTGAGGGCTGACAAGGATAGGGTGATAGATATTTATTTCGACTCGGAGGAGTTCACTCAGCCTATGAGAGTGAGGGACGACTAGGTGTTCCCTAGGTTTTTTAGGATCGTCTGGGACACGGCCCTTGGAACCGTGAATGAGGCTTGTCCCGACATCAACCCAGCAGACTACATCTGCCCTGATGATGAGGCTTTACTACAGAGGTTTCGCACTCGAGTGGATGTCTCGGACCATGCTCCTCAGGCCCCACTTCTTCCTCCTCCTGAGTCATCTTCTCAGCCCTCAGCCGATCATAGCTCTTCTTCCTCCGGGACCACTGAGACATCCAGCGAGAGTAGCGGAGATGATGATATGGATGCTGAGGGGACCTCCGCTCCTTAGAGGTTTTCTAGCCCTCTGTGGCTTATTTATTTTACTTTTGTCTTTGAGACTTTATTTATCAGACTTTGTATTGCTTATTTGAACCAGTCGTATCTATCAAACTTTATGCTTTTATCTCATGCACTTGGTTTACTTGCCATGCCATAGGGATTTTTTAAACTTATTCCGGAAACTTTCTAAATTTCATAAACTGTTGGGATTCATCCCTTACACAAGTCTTAATAAACCTCAAACTTTAAAGAATAAAACTAAAATATGTTATCCTAAGCAAGCAAAGCTTCAAGGTGCTTTTCAACCTACTTGTCATCTTGACAAGTGAGAATCGTGCTCAACCATTCTACAAATAGTAAATCTTCAGGTTTTGTGCATGCCCAGTTCTCGGGACTTCAAAACCATCCATAGTCTCCAACTTGTAGGTTCTTCTTCCTTGAACACTTTTGACCTTGTATGGCCCTTCCCAATTTGGGGCAAGTTTTCCTTTCTGCCCAACACCGGAAGCTTCCACCTTCCTCCGAACCAAGTCACCTTGCCTGAAGAACCTTTCCTTAATGTTATGGATAAAATACTAAGGTTATTATTCGCTGTATTTATTACTAAGATTCGGGAGCTCAAGGCCTTTAATGGCTGCTCTCGTGTTTCGTAGCTTAATTCTGCCTTTACGAGATGCCTACGTATCTCTGTGAATTAGAGAATCAAGCCAAAAAACGTAGTTCTGATATGTGGGGTGAGGCCCCTTATATAGATGTTGGGAGTCCTTGAATTGGACTTGGTATAGGAGACTTGGTGGGTAAGTCTCATAATTAGAATGGACTTTGGAGTCCTAGATAGTAGGAAACTGATTCCTTATCCTTTTAGGTCCCCTTAAGGCTAATCTATAAGGATTTATATCCTTATCGGGACTATTCTCAATAGCTGATTTTTCCCTTATTAATTAATTATGAAATTAATTAATAATCAGGGCTTTTGGGCCTTCTTTATTCCATCAGGCCTGATCTGGTCCATCAGGCTTAACCTTTCTGGTCTGAGTATCATATATCTTTTTATTGGGCCTAGCAGCCCACACCTTGCAGTATTTAATTATACTATCATAATTTATTTATCCCTATCATTTGCCCCCCAACTTTTGGGAAACATTGATTAGGTTTCGCAGAAGTTAAGTCTGTTTATTCCCTTACAGGGTTTCGTTTTCGCGTAAAGTGTGGAGCGACCTACACATTTACAATTGAATTTTCCTTTTATTCAAGAATTATCTTAATATCCAGGAATTTTTCCCTTATTTCCGGGATTTTTCCCTAATTTTCTGGGTTTTTCCCTAATTTTCTGGGATTTTTCCCTAATTTCTGGATTTTTCCCTAATTTTTGGATTTTTCCCTAATTTTCTGGATTTTCCCTAATTTTCTGGGTTTTTCCCTAATTTTCTGGGATTTTTCCTTAATTTCTGAATTTTTCAGATTTCCAGCCCTTTTTCGACTAGGATCCTAGTCGAAATTTCGACCTGGATTCTAGTCGAAAATAGGGGTCAGCCTTGCCATCCTGGTCGAAGGATTTCGACTAGGATCCACGACCTGGAATTCGACCAGGATCCTAGTCGAAATTTCGACCTGGATCTAAGTCGTAAATACCCCATTTTTTAGCTCCTGGTCTTAAGCCTTTCGACTAGGATTTCGACTAGGATTCTAGTCGATATTTCGACCTGAATCATGTTTGAAGATTCTTTGGCTCTCTTGCTTCCTGGTCGAAGAATTTCGACTAGGATCCACGACCTGGAATTCGACCAGGATCCTAGTCGAACTTTGACCTGGGTTTTTAATCCCCATTTTTGAAAGATGCTTGGTTTATTCGGCCTCATTCCTGGTCGAAGTTTCGACCTCAATTCAGTCCCTTTATTCCAGCTATTTTCGGGTGTCTGCTCAAAAGATTTCGGGCAGGATTCACGACCTAGAATTCGACCTGGATTCTGGTCTTTTTTACCCGTTATTTTCGGGTGTCTGCTCGAAAGATTTCGGGCAGGATTCACGACATGGAATTCGACCTGGATTCTGGTCTTTTTTACCCGTTATTTTCGGGTGTCTGCTCGAAAGATTTCGGGCAGGATTCACGACCTGGATTTTGACCTGGTTTCTGGTCTTCCACTAGCCTTCTTCATTTAGCTTTAATTTAGGTTATTGTATTTTCCAAATCCTAATTGGATTTGGGCCTGGCCTTTTTTATTGGGCCTTATTAAATTTTACTGAGCCTCTATTATTGGGCTTTTCCAAATCTTACTGGGCCTTTTCAAATCTTATTGGGCCTCTTTTATTGGGCTTTTTCAAATCTTACTGGGCCTCTTTATTGATCTGGGCTTAATACACCCTGTTTAGATTCTCTAGAATTCCTAGGAATATTCTGGAATATTCCTTTTTTTGGGCTTTTTCCTATGGGCCATTGTCCTTAATGGGCTTTCGTCCCTTCAACTTCCTTTTCCTCTTATATAAAGGAATGAGGAAAGGCTACTACTCCTCACCTTCTCATTTCTAAGTTTTCTTCTTTCTCCTCCTGCTAAGATTCTCAGAGCAATAACAGCAAGTCGGAGCTCAAAGCCTTTTTCAGGAGTGCTTCTTCAGGTAAAATTCCTCCCTTTGCTTTTCGTGTCTATTTTTCCATTGTGTGCCATTTTAAGATTGCCTGTTTATGTGCCCCTTTCTTTTTTCAGATGGCTGACAAAAAAATGACCCGCTTGGCCAAGATGAATGTGGCTAGAAAGTCCAACGAATTTCCCATTCGATCGAGGTATACTTCCTTAATCGACATGATCAACACTCGAGGGGACGAGTACCCGTCTGATGCGCATCTGGACGCGCACAATCATATTAGTGCTTTACGGGATCCCAAGGAGCTGGAAAAGTTGAGCAGCTGCTTGAAAATCAAGGAGCCTTTTAAGCTGGTTCTTGCGGGTCCGGCCGACAGGGCCTGCCAGTGGAAAAAGGATGCACTATGTGTCTATAGGGATACTCTAAGGGCAGGTATCAGACTCCCTTTTCATCCGTGCATTCCCTTGTTACTGGCTGATGTGGGCATCAGCCCTTGCCAACTCCCCCCAACTCTTGGAGGCTTATTCTGTGCTACCTGTCACAATGTGCCAAGCACAAGGTCCCTACTTCTGTTGCTGTTTTCAGGAAAATTTTCCAGTTCAAAAACAGCCCTGATAAAAGTCCGGGTTGGGTTTCTCTAAACCAGCGCCCCACTATTCCCCACATTGTGAATGGGAAGTCCATCCCTGACAATAACTTGGGGTGGAAGAAAGATTTTTGTTCGTTGTTTGGGAGGGTGGAGATTGGGGCACCCTGTTTCGATCGTCCTTCGGGCTTGCCGTCGATGGGAGCCCAAATGATATAACTTTGTCTGAGGAGGAGGCTAGAGCTTTCAACCTCCTTACACAAGATAATGGGACTTCCCATTCTTGGGATCTTATCCGGGAGTCCGTTCTTGTAGAACGCGGCCTCTCTCCCGTCCCTAAGAAAAGTAAGTTTCCTCCCTTATATCTCGCTCTCTTTTTTTTTATTTCATTTTCTATTCTGCTGAGTTTTCAACTTTTCTTGTTGCAGTGGCTGAGAAGATTGAGGAGGCTACCAAGCCTAAAGACCTGGAGACAACCAGGATGAAGAGGGCTGGAAAGGTCTTTAAAGACCCTCGACTTGGTGACCGCTTCCCTGAGTTCCTCCTTCAGGCAACGGAGCCAAGCGAGGAAGGCCCCAGCCAAGTTTTGCGCACCAAGCAGAGGCCAGGGGCCTATTTTCAACCTGCTTGGGGGATCCGGGGCAAGGACTCAATTGTGGGCAACACGGCGCTGTCCAAGGAATGGTCTAAGCATTCCATCTCCCCGGTGGACTATCAAGATTTTGTCCTTCAACAGGACTTAGAAGGGAATGAGCTATTTGGAGCCCAGGCTCTGGCGACGGTACGTCCTTTACCTATGCCCTTCATACTTATCTTTCCATGTTTCTTTTCTAAACCTTTGCTGTTTCTCTTGCAGGCTAAGCCCATTTCCAAGGGGCAATTCACCAAGCTAAGGCTTGGAAGGTTGGCCTGGAAGATGCCAACAAGAAGTTGGAGGAGGCCAACCAAAAAATAGAGGCCCTTGAAGCTCAACTGGCCTCTTCCACTTCTGACCTGGAAACGGCCCGGGCCGAAAATGTCATTCTGAAGGCGCAGAAGGACAAAGCTTTTGATGGCTGGATGGACACCCAAGAATTCAAAGACTTGATGGTGGAGCATGATGCCCTTCTTCACCCAGTTAGCTACAAAGAGGGCTGGGATGCTGCTGTGGAGGCCATCCAGGATGATTTTCCAGAGGTCCTCGAGCAGTCCTCCTTTCCTTGCCCTGTGCGAGTTCCAGAGCTTGGAGGTGTTACTGAGAAGCTTGCTGATATGATCAAGGACGGAGAGGAGGAAGATTCTTCCGAAGAGGAGTTTGAGCCTGTCACTAAGAAGGCCAGGGTGGAAGAGCCTCCAAGAGCAGCGCCTCAACAGCCAGCATCTCCCGCAGAGGGAACCTCTACAGGGACTTCGGAGGGGACGACCGAGACATCCGAAGGAACGACTGAGACATCCGAGGAGACTTCGGACAGTGGTTCTGAGGAATCTCAGTCTTTCAAGGCTTAAGTTTTTTTTATATATCTTCTTTTTGAACTTCATTCATATCAGAACTTGTTACCCTTCGGGGTTATATTTCATATGTTGCTTTTCTTGCCTCTTTCTATTTTAACTTTACAATCTTAATATGCATTTGAACTTTAAACATCCTTAAATTGAAATAACTTCAAATTCTTTAATATGAAGTCTGGTTTTCCAAAACCTTACACAGCATGGGTTCGACCCTAATCAACAATAACTAGACAATACAAATTCTACTGAAATATAAAATCCTACGCAAGCAAAGCTTCAAGGTGCTTTTAAACCTACTTGTGACAATGACAAGTGAGAATCGTACTTCGCCTATCTTACACGTAGTAAACCATCAGGTTTTGTGCGTGCCAGGTTCTCGGGACTTCAAAACCATCCATAGTCTCCAGCTTGTAGGTTCCTCTACCCTGAACGCTCTTGACTCTGTACGGCCCTTCCCAATTCGGGGCAAGCTTTCCTTTCTGTCCGACACCAGAAGCCTCTATTTTTCTCAAGACCAGGTCACCTTGTTTGAAAAACCTCTCTTTAACCCTTAGGTTGTAGTAGAATGAAGCCTTTTTCTGATATTCTACTATCTTTGCATGTGCTTTATCTCACAATTCATCGATTAAATCCAGGGCTAACCTCTGCCCTTCCTCATTTTCTTCTGCATTGAAAGCCTGAATCATTGGAGAGGAATGTGATATCTCTACTGGAACTACTGCTTCTGCCCCATATGCCAACATGAAGGGAGTTGCTCCTGTCGTGACTCTACAGGTAGTCCTGTAGGCCCATAATATTGGAAGTATTTCATCCACCCAATTATTTTTTGACTTCTCGATCCTCTTCTTTAGTCCATCCAGGATTATCCGATTTGCTACCTCTGCTTGCCCATTGGCTTGCGGGTGAGCCACAGAGGTGAATCGTAACTCAATTTCATTTTCTTCACAATACTTCTTGAATTCCTCATTGTTGAATTGTGTTCCATTGTCAGTGACGAGGATACGGGGAATTCCATATCGACACATAATATTTTCCCACAGGAATTGTGCAACCTGCTTAGTTGTGATTTTGGCCAAGGGTTTGGCTTCGATCCACTTGGTGAAATAATCAATGGCTACAATCAGAAACTTCCTTTATGTCGTGGTCATAGGAAAAGGCCCTAGAATATCCATTCCCCACATAGCAAAGGGAATAGGCGAGTTGATAGAGGTCAGCATCTCGGGGGGTTGTCTAACAACTGGTGCATGCTTCTGACAGCGATCACACTTCTTCACATATTCTTTGGCATCAGCCATCATTTCTAGCCAATAGAAGCCTAAACGGGTTATCTTATGAGCCAAGGCCCTGCCCCCTAAGTGTTGCCCACAAATACCTTCATGCACTTCCTCAAGAGCCAAGCGTGCCTCGTCGGGCCTGAGACACCTCAAGTAAGGAACCATGAAATATCTCTTATACAGAATTCCATCTATCAAGGAGTACCTTAGTGCTCGAATAGTTAACTTCCGTGCCTCAGTTGCATCGCTTGGCAACCAACCGGTCTGAATGTGAGCCTTGATGGGATCAATCCATGACGTCCCCAAGCCTATGGGAGCCACAAGCTTAACATCTATGCTTCGTGTCTTCAAAACATGGAAGTACACACTTCCTGAACTTTCTTCAATCTCAGATGAAGCAAACTTTGATAGCGCATCTGCCTTAGCATTTTCTTCCCTTGGAATGTGTTCAACATGGCACTCATTAAATTGGGTCATCACAGCCCTTACTAGGTGAACATACTTAGCCATCGTATCATCCCTTGCCTCAAATACTCCCTTTACCTGGGATATGATCAGCTTTGAGTCTCTGCGGACCTTTAAGTTTTTGACTCTAAGTGTCCCAGCTAGACCAAGGCCAGCTATCAGGGCTTCATATTCTGCCTCATTATTTGTTGTTGGGAAGTCTAGCTTCATAGCATACTATATTAAGAACCCATCAGGGCTTTGCAAAACCAATCCTGCTCCACTAGAGTTTGTTTTTGATGCTCCATCAAAATAGAGAACCCAATATTCTTTCTCATCCTTCTCTTTGCCCCCATTATCGACTCCCTTGTCTTGAGGTATGGCATCTTCCTGCCCCCCCCCCCCCCCCCGACTTCTTGGTTGGGTATGGTACATTCCACCATGAAGTCAGCCAGTGCCTGGGCTTTTATTGCCGTACGTGGCTTATACTTGAGATCGAACTCTCCCAGCTCTATTGCCCACTTAATCAGTCTCCCACTTGCCTTGGGACTGTGAATGATATTTCTCAGGGGCTGATTTGTTAGCACTTCAATCTGGTGAGCTTGAAAATAAGGACGCAGCTTTCTTGAAGCCATTACCAAGGCTAAAGCGAATTTCTCAATAGTTGAATAATTCAACTCAGCACCATGCAAAATTTTGCTGACATAGTATACGGGTTTCTGGACTTTCAGTTCCTCTTTAACCAACATCGCGCTCAAGGCGCTCTCTGAAACAGCCAAGTACAAGAATAAAATTTCACTCAGAACAGGCTTGGCCAACAACGGGGCCTGGGCCATATACTTTTTTAACTCTTCAAATGCCTTCTGGTTTTCCTCACTCCATACAAAGTCTTTGATGTTTTTTAGTGACTTGAAGAATGACAAGCACTTGTCTCCTGACTTGGAGATGAATCGTCCTAGCGCAGCAACCCTTCCTGTAAGCTTCTGAACATCCTAAACAGTTTTTGGTGGTTCCATGTCCAGGATCGCCTTTATTTTATCCGGGTTAGCCTCAATTCCCCTCTTTGAGACCATCAGTCCCAAGAATTTTCCAGATCCTACTCCGAAAGCACACTTCGTAGGATTCAAAATCATCTTGTGGTACCTCAGGACCTCAAAAGCTTCCCTTAAATGGGCTATATGATCAGTCTTTACTAGACTCTTGACTAACATGTCATCAACATAGACTTCCATAGTCTTACCAATAAGATCCTTAAAAATTCTATTCACCAACCTTTGATAGGTGGCTCCTGCATTCTTGAGACCAAACGCCATAACAAGATAACAATAAACACCAAAGTTAGTGATAAATGATACCTTTGGAATGTCATCCTTATGCATTTTGATCTGGTTGTATCCGCTAAATCCATCCATGAAACTCAGCATCTCATGTCCAGCAGTGGCATCAATCAAAGTATCAATTTTAGGCAGCGGAAAACAGTCTTTGGGGCATGCATCATTCAGATCAGTGAAGTCTATACACATCCTCCACTTTCCATTAGCCTTCTTCACCATTACAGGGTTCGCTAACCACTCCGGAAATTGAATCTCCTCAATGAAACCAGCCTCTAAGAGCTTTTCTACTTCCTGTTTTATAGCCTCTTGTCTTTCCGGGGCAAAATTTCTTTTCTTTTATTTCACTGTCTTCTGGCTTGGATCCACGTTTAGCTTGTGAGTAATTAACTCCGGGTCTATGCCTGGCATATCAGCTGCTGACCATGCAAACACATCACTATTTTCTTGCAAAAATTTCACTAACTTCCCTCTAAGGGGCTCCTCTAATGTGGCTCCAATGAAAGTCATCCTTTCAGGATTCTCGGGGTCTAAAGGAACCGAAACCAATTCTTCGGCTGGCCTTCCTCTATTCTCATCATTTTCTCGAACATCCATATCTTCAATAGGAAGAACCTGCCCCCCGACTCCATCTGCCCTCAAAGAGGCCACATAACAGCTTCTAGCCATTTTTTGATCTCCTCTCTCTTCTTCAATCCCGTTTCGGGTGGGAAACTTCATGACTGAATGGTAGGAAGAGGGGACTGCTTTGAAGGCATGTATCCCTGTTCTCCCCATGATAGCATTATAAGTTGAACTAGCCTTTACCACCACGAAATCCAGCATCTTCGTTGCTTGCCTTGGTTCCGTACCTATGGTGGTCGGCAATTTGATTATCCCTTCCACAGGACATTCTACTCCAGCAAATCCATATATCGGCATGTCGGTTGGTGTCAACTGGGAGTCGTTATACCCCATCCTTAGAAAGGTGTCGTGGAGCAAGATATCCACAGAGGCACCATTATCCACAAGGACCCTCTTAACCGGGCTATTTCCTATTATCGGTGTTATGACCAGCAGGTCATCATGGGGAAACTTCACACCCTCTAGGTCGGAATCATCAAAAGCCAATGTTACTTCTGTCCTGGCCCTCTTCGGGGCTTCTCCAACAATATGCATAACCTCCCTAGTATATGCCTTTCTGGAATTTTTGGACAATCCAGCAGCAGTTGGACCTCCAAAGATCGTGTTTATCACAGGTCCTCGAGGGCGTCGTGGTCCTTCAAAAATTGCATTTATAACCGGCCCTCTGGGTTGGGGATTTCGCCCCTGATCGTCTTGGTCCCTCCTACGATCTTCAAAGTTCTTCCTTCCATTATTATTTCTGTCCCCTCCATCTCCAGTATACTTGTTCAATCTTCCTTTTCGAATCAAAAACTCAATTTCATCTTTCAATTGCCTACACTCATCGGTGTCATGGCCAACATCTTTGTGAAACCTGCAATACTTGCTCTTATCTAGCTTGGCGGGATCAGCCTTCAAGGGCTTAGGCCAGCGAATATCTCTGTCTTTCTCAATCTCCATCAAAATCTGACTTCTAGGAGCATTCAGCTTAGCGTATTCAGTGAACTTTTGCCCAGGTCCTCCCTTCTTGGGGGTCGAATCAGGGTTTTGTTCGGTTCTAGGATATTTGTCCTTTGCAATATATTTTAAATCAGTTTTCCGCTTCTTGCCTCCAGTGGGCTCATTACTTACTACGGCCTTCCTCATACTTTCTTCAACCTTGATATACTTCCCTGCCCTTTCTTGGAGCTGCAACATGCTTTCAGGGGGACGTTTGGCCAAGGACATCTTAAAAAACTCGTCCCTAGTTCCTTGTTGCAGTGCTATCATGGCTACCTTATCATCAAGGTCCGGGACTTTTAAAGCCTCCTTTGTGAAACGATTCAGGTAATCTCTCAAGGATTCCTTAGCTCCCTGCACAAGACTCATAAGAGATGCTGAACTTTTCTCATGGACTCTTCCACTGATGAATTGCTTAATAAAAGCCTGACTTAATTCTCTGAACGATCCAATAGAATTTGGGGGCAGGCGACTGTACCATCTTTGAGCCATACCCGACAGGGTTTGAGGGAAGGCCCGACACTTTATAGCATCATTCATGGGTTGCAGCAGCAGTGCATTAGAGAATGTCCTAACATGATTAACGGGGTCTCCCGTGCCATCATAGGCTTTGATAGTGGGCATCTTGAATTTCCTTGAGATATGGGCATTCATTATCTCTTCTATGAAGGGTGGAGTTGGATCATCAGGATCTCCAAGGGGAAGGAGATTGCTTGGATTAGTTCTTGGGACAGCAGCCCTTCTTCGTACCGGACCATCCAGGTCTATGACAGGAGGAGGATTTCTCCCCCTAGGAGGTATCTGGGGTCTGGTGGCCTGGTGAGCCTCCAAATCACGCCTCAGCCTTTGGATTTCAGCCTCATGAGCCCTGATCCTTTCCTGCACTTCTTGGGGATTCGCCCCTGGGGTGCTTTGGGGGCGTTGCCTTCCATCGGCCATTGGCTCTTTTCCAGGACGCCTCCTTCTCGGGGCCACTTCATCATCCGAAGATTCGGAGTCTCTCTCAGTGTAAGGACCAGAAAATTCCCGATCCTCAGGGATAGGACCCAAACCTCGTATATAGGGGGCGACTGCCCTCGTGCTTCGCTTCGCCCAGCATACCCGCTTCCTCCAACCTCAGGGTGAAGGGGCATCCCATAAGGGGGGTTAGTAGCAACAATAGTTGAATATTCATACCCGACGGGTCGAGAATTCACAGGTATAAGTACTTGTTGAACTTGAGGATTCGTACCTTGAATAGTCGAGGGAGTTGTCCCTTGTGGCTGAGGTTGAGTTGCCCCTATCTGGGCTTCCCCCTGAGTAGATGCATAAGTTGAATGGGGTGGAACCTCCATGGTTGACGAAATCACCTGGGTTGTCTCTGATGGTGTTCCTTCCTCTAGAGCTCTAATTGTTCTCCGTGTTCTTGCCATGGTTGTTGTTGTGCTTTCCCACAGACGGTGCCAAATGTTATGGATAAAATACTAAGGTTATTATTCGCTGTATTTATTACTAAGATTCGGGAGCTCAAGGCCTTTAATGGCTGCTCTCGTGTTTCGTAGCTTAATTCTGCCTTTACGAGATGCCTACGTATCTCTGTGAATTAGAGAATTAAGCCAAAAAATGTAGTTCTGATATGTGGGGTGAGGCCCCTTATATAGATGTTGGGAGTCCTTGAATTGGACTTGGTATAGGAGACTTGGTGGGCAAGTCTCATAATTAGAATGGACTTTGGAGTCCTAGATAGTAGGAAACTAATTCCTTATCCTTTTAGGTCCCCTTGAGGCTAATCTATAAGGATTTATATCCTTATCGGGACTATTCTCAATAGCTGATTTTTCCCTTATTAATTAATTACGAAATTAATTAATAATCAGGGCTTTTGGGCCTTCTTTATTCCATCAGGCCTGATCTGGTCCATCAGGCTTAACCTTTCTGGTCTGAGTATCATATATCTTTTTATTGGGCCTAGCAGCCCACACCTTGCAGTATTTAATTATACTATCATAATTTATTTATCCCTATCACTTAACCCTTAGGTTGTAGTAGAACGAAGCCTTTTCTAATATTCCACTATCTTCGCATGTGCCTCATCTCGTACTTCATCAATTAGATCCCGTGCTAATCTTTGCCCCTCCTCATTTTCCTCGGCATTAAAAGCTTGAATCCTGGGAGACGAATGTGATATCTCTACAGGAACAACCGCTTCTGCCCCATATGCTAACATGAAGGGAGTTGCTCCAGTCGTGACTCTACAGGTAGTCCTATAGGCCCATAGTATTGGGAGTATTTCATCCACCCAGTTATTCCTCGACTTCTCGATCCTCTTCTTTAGTCCATCCAGGATTATTCAATTTACCATTTCCGCTTGCCTATTGGCTTGCGGGTGAGCCACGGAGGTAAACCGCAACTCAATTTCATTCTCCTCACAATACTTCTTGAATTTCTCATTGTTGAACTATGTTCCATTATCGATAACTAGGATACGGGGAATTTCATATCGGCACATGATGTTTTACCACAGGAATTGTGCAACCTGCTTATTTGTGATCTTGGCCAAAGGCTTGGCTTCAATCTATTTAGTAAAATAATCAGTGGTTATAATCAGGAACTTCCTTTGTGCCGTGGCCATGGGGAAAGGCCCAATTAAATCCATTCCCCACATGGCAAAGGGGATGGGAGAGTTAATGGAAGTCAACATCTCGGGGGGTTGTCGAACAACAGGTGCATATTTCTGACAACGATCACACTTCTTCACATACTCTTTGGCATTGGCCATCATCTCTGGCCAATAGAAGCCTAAACGGGTTATCTTATGAGCCAGTGCTCTGCCCCCAAGTGTTTCCCACAGATACCTTCGTGTACTTCTTTAAGAGCCAGGCATGCCTCATCGGGCCTTAGACATCTTAGGTAAGGAATCACATAAGATATTTTGTACAAAATCCCATCGATCAAGGAGTATCTCAGTGCTCGAACAACCAACTTTCGATCTTCAGTCACGTTATTTGGCAGCCAACCAGTTTGAATATAAGCCTTAATGGGATCTATCCATAACGTCCCCAGCCCTATAGGATCTACAAGCTTAACATCAATGCTCCGTGTCTTCAAAATGCGGAAGTACACACTTTTTGAACTTTCTTCTATCATAAATGAAGCAAACTTTGACAATGCATCTGCTAAGCATTTCCTCTCTTGGGATGTGCTCAACATGACATTCATCGAAGTGAGTCATCACAGCCCTTACTAGGCGGACATACTTAGCCATTGTATCATCCCTTGCCTCAAATTCTCCCTTGACCTGGGATATGACCAACTTTGAGTCTCCACAGACTTTTAAGTTCTTGACTCTCAGTGTTCCTGCTAGGCCGAGGCCGGCTATTAGAGCTTCATATTCTGCTTCATTGTTCGTAGTTGGGAATTCTAACTTCATAGCATATTCAATCAAGAACCCATCAAGGCTTTGCAAAACTAGCCCTGCTCCGCTTGAATTTGTTTTTGATGCTCCATCAAAATAGAGAATCCAATATTCCTTCTCCTTTACAGTCTTTTCTTTCCCTCATTTATCACCTTCTGTGTCTTGAGGTATAGTATCTTCCTGCCCCCCGACTTCTTGGTTGGGTATGGTACATTCCACCACAAAGTCAGCCAATGTCTGGGCTTTTATTGCCGTTCGTGGCTTGTACTTGATGTCAAATTCTCCCAACTGTATTGCCCACTTAATCAGCCTCCCACTAGCCTTGGGACTATGAATAATATTTCTCAAGGCTGATTTGTTAGTACCTCAATTTTATGAGCCTGAAAGTAAGGACGCGGCTTTCTTGAAGCCATTACCAAGGCTATAGAAAACTTCTAGATAGTTGAATAATTCAACTCAGCCCCATGTAGAATTTTGCTAACATAGTATACGGCTTTCTAGACTTTAAATTCCTCCTTAACCAATATAGTGCTCAAAGCATTTTCTGAAACAGCCAAGTACAAGTATAAAGTTTCATTCAAAGCTGGCTTGGCCAACAACGGGGCATGAGCCATATATTTCTTTAATTCTTCGAATGCCTTCTGGCTTTCCTCAGTCCATACGAAATCCTTAACCTTCTTCAAGGATTTAAAGAATGACAAGCACTTGTCCCCAGATTTGGAGATGAACCGCCCTAATGCAGCAACCCTTCCAGTGAGCTTTTGAACATCTTTGATAGTCTTTGGTGGCTCCATGTCCAAGATTGCCTTTATTTAATCGGGATTGGCCTCGATTCCTCTCTTGGAGACCATAAGTCCCAAAAACTTTCCAGATCCCACTCCGAAAGTACACTTTGCAGGATTTAACATCATCTTGTGGTATCTCAGGATCTCAAAAGTTTCCCTCAAATGGGTTATATGGTCAGTCTTTACTAGACTCTTAACTAACATGTCATCGATATAAACTTCCATGGTCTTGCTAATAAGATACTTGAAAATCTTATTTACCAACCTTTGATAGGTGGCTCCTGCATTCTTGAGACCAAACGCCATAATAAGATAACAATAAACACCAAAGTTAGTGATGAATGATACCTTTGGGATGTCGTCCTTATGCATCTTGATCTGATTGTATCCACTGAATCCATCCATAAAGCTCAGCATCTCATGTCCAGCAGTAGCATCTATTAATGTATCTATCCTTGGCAATGGGAAACAGTCCTTGGGGCATGCATCATTCAAATCGGTGAAATCCACACACATCATCCATTTTCCATTAGCCTTCTTTACCATCACAGGGTTTGCTAACCATTCTGGAAATTGCATCTCCTCAATGAAACCAGCCTCTAAGAGCTTCTCTACTTCTTGTTTAATAGCTTCTTGCCTCTCTGGAGCAAAGCTTCTTTTCTTCTGCTTCACAGTCTTTCGATTTGGATCCATATTCAACTTGTGAGTGATCAGTTTCGGGTCTATGTCTGGCATATCAGCTGCCGACCATGCAAACATGTCACTATTTTCTTGCAAAAATTTTACCAACTTTCATCTAAGGGGTTCCTCTAGTGTTGCTCCAATGAAAGTCACTTTCTCAGGATCCTCGGGAGCCAAAGGGATTGGAACCAAGTCTTCTATTGGCTTTTCTCCTTTCTCATCATTCTCATGAATATCCAGATCTTTAATAGGCATTACCTGCCCCCAACTCCATCTTCCCTAAGAGAGGCCACATAACAACTCCTTGCCATCTTTTGAACTCCTCTCTCTTCTCCAATCCCATTCCGGGTGGGAAACTTCATCACTGAATGGTAGGAGGAAGGGACTGCCTTGAAGGCATGTATCCCTGTTCTTCCCATAATTACGTTGTAAGTTGAGCTAGCCTTCACCACCACAAAGTCCAACATTTGTGTTGCTCGCCTTGGCTCCCGACCTATAGTTGTTGGCAACTTAATTATCCCTTCCACGGGGCACTCCACTCCTGCAAATCCATATACTGGCATATCGGTTGGGGTTAATTGAGAATCATTGTAACCCATCCTTAAAAAGGTATCATGGAGCAAGATATCCACCGAGGCACCATTATCTACAAGGACCCTCTTCACCGGGCTGTTCCCTATTATTGGTGTTATGACCAACGGGTCGTCATGAGGAAATTTCACACCCTCCAAGTCAGAATCATCAAATGCCATTGTCACTCCTGTCCTGGCCCTCTTCAGGGCTTCCCCAAAAATATGCATAACCTCTCTAGTATACGCTTTCCTGGATTTCCTAGACAATCCAGCAGCAGTTGGTCCTCCAAAGATTGTATTTAACACAGGCCCTCGGGATTGCCGGTCCCCTAGGCTGGGGATTTTGCCCCTGATCGTCTTGGTCCCTCCTACGATCATCAAAGTTCTTTCTCCCATTGTTGTTCCTAACTCCTCCATCTCCAGTGTACTTGCTCAATCTTCCTTTTCGAATGAGGAATTCTATTTCATCTTTCAATTATCTACACTCATCGGTGTCATGACCAGCATCTTTATAGAACCTGCAATATTTATTCTTATCTAGCTTGGTAGGATCAGCCTTCAGGGGTTTAGGCAAACGAATGTCTCTATCTTTCTCAATTTTCATCAAGATCTGGCTTCTAGGAGCATTCAACTTAGCAAATTCAGTGAACTTTTGCCCAGGTCTTCCCTTCTTTGGGATCGAATCAGTGTTTTACTCAGTTCTAGGATACTTGTCCTTAGCAATATACTCCAGATCAGTCTTTCGCTTCTTGCCACCAGCGGGCTCGTTATTCACTACTGTCTTTCTCATGCTCTCCTCCACTTTGATGTATTTCCCTGCCCTATCTTGGAGCTGCAACATGCTTTCAGGGGGCGCTTGGCTAAGGACATCTTGAAGAACTCGTCCCTAGTTCCCTGTAGTAGTGTTATCATAGCTACCTTATCATCAAGGTCTGGGACTTTTAAAGCTTCCTTTGTGAAATGATTCAGATAGTCTCTCAAGGATTCCTTTGCTCCCTGCATGATACTCATGAGAGATGCTGAACTTTTCTCATGCACTCTCCCCCTGATGAATTGCTCAATAAAATCATGACTTAGTTCTCTGAAGGACCCAATATAATTCGAGGGCAAACGGCTATACCATCTTTGAGCCATCCCTGACAGGGTTTGAGGAAAGGCCCGACACTTAATAGCGTCGTTCACGGGCTGCAACAACAGTGCGTTAGAGAATGTCCTGACATGATTAGTGGGATCTCTGGTGCTATCATAAGCTTTGATGGTGGGCATCTTGAACTTCCTTGAGATATGGGCGCTCATTATTTCTTCAGTGAATGGTGGAGTAGGATCATCAGGATCTCCGAGGGGAAGAAGATTGCTTGGATCAGCCCTTGGGACAACAGTCCTTCTCTGTAATGGACCATCCAGATCTATGATTGGAGGAGGATTTCTCCCCCTTGGAGGTAGTGGGGGTCTGGGGGCCTGGTGCGCTTCCAAGTCGCGCTTCAAACTTTAAATCTCAGCCTCGTGAGCCCTGACTCTCTCCTGCACTTCTTGGGGATTCCTCCCTCGGGTGCTCTTAGGACGTTGGTTACCATCAGGTATCGGCTCTTTACCGGCACGCCTCCTTCTCGGGGCCACATCATCATCCGAGGATTCGGAGTCTCTCTCGGTGTAAGGATCAGAAAATTCTTGATCCTCCGGGATAGGAGCCAAACCACGTATATATTGGGGCGTCTGCCCTTGTGCTTCACTCTGATTAGCATGTCCACTTCCTCCAACCTCGGGGTAAAGGGGCATCCCATAAGGGGGGTTAGTGGCCACAACAGTTGAATACTCATACCCAACGGGTCAAGAATTCACAGGTGTATGTAGCTGCTGAAGTTGGGAATTTGTCCCTTGAGGAGTCAGGGGAATCGTCCTTTATGGCTGAGGTTCAGTTGCCCCTACCTGGGCTCCTCCTTGAGCGGTGGCATAGGTCGAATGTAGAGGTATCTCCACCATTGACGAAATTGTTTGGGTCATCCCCGCTGGTGTTCCTTCAGGGGCGCTACTTTCTCTCCGTGTTCTCGTCGTGGTTGTTATTATGCTTTCCCACAGACGGCGCCAAATATTATGGATCAAAAACTAGGGTATATTAATTATTGTACTTATTACTAGGGTTCGTGAGCTTCAAGGCTCGATTTGACTGCTCTTGTATCTCATGACTCGATCTGCCTTAACAAGATGCCTACGTACCTTGTTGATTGCCAAGGATCAAGTCAAAAACGTAGTTCTGATCTGTGGGGTGAGGCCCCTTATATAGATATTGAAAGTCCTTGAATTGGACTAGGGTTAGGAGACTTTGTGGGCAAGTCTCTGAACTAGAATGGACTTTGGAGTCCTAAGAGGTAGGAAACTGATTCCTTATCCCCTGAGGTTTCTTGGAGGCCAATCTTCAAGGAATTATATTCCTCACTGGACTTTATTTATCAGCTGAGTTATCCCATATTAATTAATTACGAAATTAATTAATATTCAGAGTTCTGGGCCCTCTTTAATGGCCCTAGTTGTCAGCCCAATTCTGATATAATTAATGCGATATTAATTATGCAATCAAGGTTTATTTTATTCCCTATCAAATTATAACCTTCCCCCTGGCTATGTATGAAATAAGAAAATCTCTGTCCACGTTAATATCCGGTCCAGATTCTCCCAAAAACAATATTGATGTTTATATGCAGCCCTTAATTTCGGAGTTGAAAGCATTGTGGAAAGATGGTGTCAAAACTTATGATTCCCTGACTAGTGAGAATTTTAATTTACGAGCAAGCGCGTTGTGGACAATTAGCGATTTTCCGGGGTACACTATGTTATCAGGCTGGAGTACAAAGGGGAAACTAGCATGTCCAGAGTGCCATTACGAGACTTCTTCTGTTTATTTGAAACATAGAAAAAAAACTGTCTACATGAATCATAGAAAGTTTCTTGATCCGACACACGAGTGGAGGCTAGATAAGAAGAGATTTAATGGTGAAATTGAAATGGGGAATAGTCCGGTGCCATTAACAGGAACAGAAATTGAAGAGTTATTATGGGGGGTATGAAAATTAGTTTGGAGATAAGACCCGGAGGAAGCGTAAAAGGGTTGGCCCTTTAAAAAATCAATATTTTTTGATCTGCCCTACTGGTATCATAATCCGTTTCGACATAACTTGGACGCCATGCATATAGAGAAGAACATATGCGATAAAATATTAGGTAGTTTGCTTAATGTAAGTGGCAAGTTAAAGGATCACATAAATGCTCGTTATGATTTACAGGATCGGGGCATAAGAAAGCCTCTTCATCCTATTAAAAGTGACGATGGAAAGCATATTAAAATTACGGCAGCGATATTTGACATGACAAATAAGGAAAAAGAAAATTTATGCAGCCTATTGAAAAATGCCAAACTTCCTTATGGTTGTGCCTCAAATGTAAGTCGGTATGTGCACATAAAAGAGAGAAAGGTGGTGGGTATAAGAGCTATGATGCTCATTTCATACTCCACTATTTATTACAATTTGCCGTAAAAAATATATTAAAACCCGAGGTCGCATTACCGATGATCAGGCTTGGTTCATTTCTTCGAGGTCTGTGGAGCAAGGTCGTAGAATTAGATGATATCAAGAAGTTGCAAAGAGAAATTTTGGTAATACTTTATGAATTTGAAATGATTTTCACATAGCCATTTTTTGATATTATGGTCCACTTGCCTGTACATCTATGCAGAGAAGTAGAATACAGTGGACCTGAGCACCTACGCTGCATGTTTTCAATTGAGTGATATCTAGGAAAGTTAAAAGGCTATGTTAGAAATAGAAGTAGGCCAGAAGGTTTTATTACAGAAGGGTACTTGGCTGAAGAGTGTGTCACATTTTGTTCAAGGTTTCTGGACATCGATGGAGTAGTAGAAAATAATTCAACTGATTTTGGAAAATATGGAACGAATGTGGAATATCACATCGGAACAAAAAAGAATAAGGATGGCAGGATATTCAAATTGAAAGATGCAGATTGGAAGGCAGCGCATCATGATATTCTTTTTAATTCCGATAATAAAGAAATAGAAAGTTTAATCGAGTAAGTTATAATGTCCCTTTTAGTTTACTCATCAGTTAAGTATTGATATCTATATAGATTATTTGACCTTATTAACTATTCAGGGAGCATCGAGCTTTCATGGATGGTCTTGCAAGTCAGTAAAAATATAAAAGGGAACGAGCACACATGGAAGACTTTTGGAAATGGTTAAAAGATGAGGTTTTAAAAAAAGAAAATATTTCAAGGGATTTAGAGGTGTTTGCTTTGGGGCCTAATCGACTAGCTAGGAAGTTTACGGGCTATGTAATAAATGGATACAGATTTTATACCAAATTTATAGATTCTCGATGTACCACACAAAATAGTGGGGTATTTTTAACTGCCGAGACCACTAGCTTTGCAAGCTCGAAAGACCAGAATCCAGTAGTTGGGGATGTCAATTACTACGAATCAATCGAAGAAATATTCGAACTTGACTATTGGGGAGCTTTTACAGTGGTCCTGTTTAAATGTTGCTGGTATCAAGAAGAAAAAGTTCCTTTTGGTCTTACTCGAGTAAATTTAATAAGTTATGCCAAAAATCTGATCATTTTGTCCTATCTTCACAAGTTCAACAAGTGTTTTATGTGGATGATCCAGTTGAGAAAAATTGTCAATATGTTATCAAAAAATTACCGAGGGACTGGTGCGACATTGAAAATTAGAATTCAATGGAAGAAGACTTGAGCAGTTATCATTCATATAATATTAGAATAAATTATGAAACTGAAGGGGTTTGTATTAGGGACGATGTTCCTTTAACACAAATTCCTGTTCCATCTCCTTATATTGTGTATTTTTATAACATTATAGTGGTTAACTATGTATTTTCATGTTGTTCTCTGTTTGTATGTTGGTCATAGAGTTTAAGGCCATTACATTTGTACGTTATGTAAGGTCTTTAATTATGTGTTTGAAGTGTAGTTTATATCTGCCGAACTATATAAGCTTCTTTTCTTTATTTAATTACCTTCATGTCCATTTGTTTTAGTCTACTTTTATTGCTTTTTTTTGTCTTTTTTGTACATTTGTTCTCTGTTCTCTGTTTGTATGTTGGTCATAGAGTTCTAATATATTTTTTTGTACATAATGGATAAAATGATAAATGTGAGGCTGCACTATGAAGGAAAGTTTCAGAAGGCAAGTTATGTTGGTGGAAAGTCGATGTTGGTAACATGCGTGGACGTGGAAAAAATTTCCTACACTGTCCTTATTGAGTTTGTGAAAGATTACCTCAAATTCTCAGAAATTGGAGGAATCTATATAGGTAAAGGAAAGAGGGGTGGTTGGAATCTTTTGTTGGATGACAATGATGTAAATCAACATATACTTGGCTGCGAGAATGACGAAGAAATTCATTTTTTATATTGACAACACTGTTGACCTGGACATTGAGCCCACTTGCCAGATGCAGCCACATGTTGAAATACGAGCAAGGAAAAACATAATTGAAGGTAATTAATTGCATTTCTTTGTAATCTTTGTGAAGTAGTCTCATTTTGTGTATACTGATACTAAGCCTCCTTAGTTTGTATTTATGTGTAGCTAATCCAGGTTCTGCTAAGAAACAACCGAAGCATAAGTACACTACAACTCATTTGCTTCAACAGCAAAGAAGGATGAAACAGAAGTCATTTCAGGTGGGTAAGAGGACGAAAATTTCCCCCGTGCCCTAGATGAGTTCAAGTAAACAAGAAGCAAGTATGAAAGAAAAAGGATCGACAAGGAGGAAATTACAGTTAGCAACTGAACCAGATGATGATGAAGACACTGCAGAGAATGACCTTGATGTTGAGGTACTTCTGATTTTTTGTTCTCTTCAGGTGATTTAATTTCTATGGTTTAATTACTTTACACCTTATAACTATGGTTGCAGTTGCCTCCCCCGCGACCACTACCAGTGACAAACTATGAACTGGGGAGAATATAACGTATGAAAGAAAAAGGATCGACAAGGAGGAAATTACAGTTAGCAACTGAACTAGATGATGATGAAGACACCGCAGAGAATGACCTTGATGTTGAGGTACTTCTGATTTTTTGTTCTCTTCAGGTGATTTAATTTCTATGGTTTAATTACTTTACACCTTATAACTAAGGTTGCAGTTGCCTCCCCCGCCACCACTACCAGTGATATAATATGAACTGGGGAGAATACAACATATGAAAGAAAATGATACAGTTTATAAATCACTTGGGTTGCCCACTTTAGTTGCTGATAAGGGAAAGCAAGCTGAAGAGATTAAAAAAACAAAAAATAAAGATCGATATCCAGAGGAAGGTGATGAATATTTTCCATAAAATGAGAGTGAAGATGCCAGCGATGATTTATTAAAGGTACTAGATCATTATCAAATCTTTTAGAAAGATTTTTTTAGTGCTTTTGTATTAAAAACATATGCATTAGTTCCAAATATAACTCTATTTAATCTTGTACTTCTATAAAGTATAGAGATCACAAATATAAAAGCTATTACATAGGAACACATAGACTGGATAATTTCATATTTTTTTACAGAAATAGAATTTATTTTGGATAACATATATTAGATAGTCAATCGGTACCATATATATCCAAATTAAAAAATTCCTTCTTAAATACTTAAATTGTATTAATATAATATGAACCAAGTACAAGTAATTTTTCCATTCTGGTACTAACTATCATTTTTTATTTTAGAGAAAAAAAATTGTCAAGTCAAAGAAAGCTAGAACTAACAGGGAAGCTAGACCAACAACTCGGTCGCGAGCCAATGCAGTAGTTCAAAATGATAAACAAGTTACAGATGATGTCATTGTCATTGCAACAGAGAAGCAGCCAAGAAATCTTGGAATAACAGGGAAGCAACTAGCTCATTTATTCCACCAGTTCTAAAGCAAACATGTAGCAAAATGTTTAAACAATCTGGCAATCATGAAGAAGCTGGTTCAGTTGCTGCTTATTTAGCAATGCGTGAACGTCAAAAGCAGAATCTTGCAGCTCCAATAATGGAAAATGTTCCAGAACTAGGCCAAGAAGGGATGGAAACTGAAGAAGTTGAAACAGGTACATGTTTTTGGATTATTTACATGTTTTGCACTGTTAGTTTTTATAAGGTTATACATTGACTTGTATTCATTTTCTATAAACCTGGTATTTATGCAAAGTACGAGCTCCAAGAAAGCCTAAAAGGCGGTAAAAAATGAGTAGAGTTCATGCCAGAGGTCCTAATGAAAAAGTAGTCATTAATGTGAATGAAGAGGGTCAGCCAATTTCCGATGAGCAGAAAACTGTGACGGAGTTGAGTAATTTTCTTGGAACACTATCCAAGGATAATGTATCTCTCACTTACATCAACTAGCATATTGTTCCTGTGCAATTAAAGAACCAAATGCTGGAATATACATTGGTAAATCTATATCACCCTACATCACATATAGTTCAGTTGCCATTTTAGTAGGCATATATTTTAGACTTACTTGTAAATTTTAGTTGGCATTTTAGTAAAAAAAAAAATTACTTGTGAATTTGTTGTTACTATGAAGGTCGAGCATGTATGTAATATAAATTTATGTTTTAGCTTATCTTATAATGGATTTATTGTTATCTGTTTACTTATTGCATCATCAGAACTTATTATCAAAACTTGGGTAGATATTAATTTCTACTTTTAAATTAACTGATTTATGTCTTCATATATGTATATGGTAGGCTAGGTATCTAATTCCGGAAGAAGGGCACAAGTGGGTCATGCACACACTTAATGAGTCTTGGAGGCGGTATAAGTTTATGATGAAAAAGGCACATTATAGGAAATATAGTAATGATGGGGAAAGGATTGAGAACAGGTCCGACATTATTCCACTTGAAGATTTTAAAATACTTTTGAAGTACTGGGGGGATGAATCAGTTCAGGTACTCTGCCTAATTTATATAATGTTAATATTGTTTAATGTGGAACATAAAAGTTGAAATGAGGAAAATTCATGATAATAATATAATTCAATGTAAATTAAATTAATGAGATTTAAATAATAATGGTTGGATACATTTGTTGATGTCTTTTTTATCACTTTTTAATTTTAAGCCTCTAGCTGAGGATAATGCTGCACGTCGTAATACAATAACTGAGACACATACCATGGGGCCCAGAACTCATGCACAAGCTAAAGAAAAGCTGGTATGATTTTATTGTTTTCACTATTAGTTTAAAGTATATTTTTGTACGGTCGAATATTAATTGGTTCATGGTTTATGTACTAAAATTTTCTTATATTGATACATGATAGAAAAAGAAGGACCTGAATATTGCCAAGCCATTTGATGTTGAAATCTACTTGGAAACCTATAAACGAGAACCGGGGAGAACTTACAAGATAGATACTGAATAACTGAGAACAAAATACTTAAGTATAATATTATATTATATTGCTATCATTTGAGTGCATGCTAGGCTTCAAATATTAATATAGTCATTTCTTCTAGATGCAAGTTCAGGAATTGGTGAATGTTGGTAACATTGTTGAGGCCAATGCACTTGTTCATGGTGGTAAACCTCATGGACGAAATTGGTTAGTGGGAAGAAAGGGTAAAAATCCTACAAATGACACAACTTCTGCTGCTCCTTCAGACCCGTATGTGCAGAAGTTGTCTGCAAAAATAAAGGAAGACCTTGAAGCTGATTTGGAGGCCAAGGTGAACGTGAAAGTGTAGGAGAATATGTTGTGGATGTTGAAAAAGCTAGGCGAAGCTAATCCAAGTCTTAAGTTCGACATTAGAGACTTGTGTGCCACTGCATCAAGTGATCAAGATGACAACGGTACTCCTATTACTCAAGGCGGCACCGGAATTTAGACTATCCTTATGTCACTGGACCTAATATCTAGAGATTGTCGTTTCTTTTAAATGTTAGACTTGATTTTGTGTGCTTCTTTTTGGCACATAGGACAACTTGTAATGAATTTAATAGTTAGTATGATGTTGGGGTTAGATGTATTTTGTGGATGGAACTTGTACTGGGGTTGGATGATGGTTGTTAAATGGCTAGTTGAATTGTTGAATGGTTGTTGGATGATTTTCATGGGCTTATGTAATTATCAAACATTATCTTGCAAAATTTTTAATTAAAGCGTTGTATTTGATATTTGGGTGTTACATTATAAATTACTAGTACTGTTTTTACCAGATATTGAGGTGTTGCATTAACTATTTAAGTGTTGCCTTAAATTATGTTCTACTATGCTAAAACAACAGAAAAAGTGTTGCATTACATACCACTGACGTGGCATAGGGACCACTGCTAACATGGCTTATGGGCCCCAACTACTTATGTGGCATCCACGTGTCACCCATGCTGATGTGTCATTTCTGTGGGGCCCAGTGTTGATGTGGCGTCCACGTGTCACATGCTGATGTGGCCTTAATATGGGCCCCACAACTGGCGTGGAGTTTTAAATCCCTCTTATGTCAGATGCAACGCTTTTTGGTGTTGCATTTGATGTATTTACTGTTACATTACATCTATTAGGCAATACTTATTGGTGTTGTTGTAGACACCCAAAAAGTGTTGTATTAGGCCTCTAATACAACGACCGCAGATGTAACGCCCCTTGGTATTGCATTATTGAAAATGCAACGCTTTTTGGTCATAAGGCAACACCAGAAGAGCATAGCATTTAAGCACTTATGGTGTAGTGTATCACAGCAGTTGATCATATCCTGATTGTAGACAGATCCTGATTCTTGACTTAGCCAATTCTCAATAATTATTATTATTATAATCATTATTATTATTAGGATAATTATGAATTTTTGGGACATTTTTTTGAATTTCTAACATATTTCTAAATTTTTACAAATAAAACAGCATAATTAACATATTTTAAAGAGGCATTTTTAAATAAATCAATCTAAACAATTTCGAACAATTCACTAATCTCAATTCTGAGCTGTGTTCAAGATTATTAGTTGTTTCTATCTGCATTAAGCTTTGGTATTACGCACAATAGAGTAAACCAGTGTAGGTTATAGGTAATTACAGAATAAATTGGGTTTCAAGTAAATAATTCCTAACAAAATCACATATCATTACTATATAATCTTATATGCGGCCCGTGCTCTCTTTGTTAACATCTCATAGAGTTAGTACATACGTAATAATACTTTTACAGAATTGAACTCGAAAAAAAAACAAACACCTAAACATGGATGTCGATAATGATGACTTTATGTGGGATGGACTAGCGTGTCCTCCTCTTGAAGATTACTGTGGCGGCGTTGGGGAAGCGCGGGGTAAGCCACCGCACAGAGCATCCAAAATTATAGGGCCCCGAATTTTTATATTAAAAATTAACTAAAAATGAAAATTTAATTCTTAAGGAAAAAAATTGGTCAAGTTTTTCTTAAAAAACTATAAGAAATATGGATATATTGGAAAATTAGATTCATTAAAGTTCTTAAAAGGATTTTCGTGTTTTATAATGTAAAAATTATAGATAAATTTTAATAAATATTCACGTTACTGTTGCACTTATAGAAAATAGTTTTTCCAAACTCAAGTTTTAGAAATTTTATTTACGAACAACTATGTCGTAAGAAATGATAAATATTGATGATAATTTTGTTACAAAATAATTTCTTTAAGTGAATATATCAAAACGTATTTGTACTTTACAATTTATTTTTAATAGTTAGTTTTTTTTAGAAACCGTTATTTGAATTTCTTATACTGAAGTAAAAAATTACATGTCCAAATTTAAAATTTCGCATAGGGCCCTCAATTTTTTTGCCCCAGCCCTGAAGATTACGCATTCAACTTGTACACATGTTTTACATCCGTCAAATTTCTTGATGATTAATTTCTCGTAGTCGAAGAAAAAAATGATGTAGAAAAGATTGTAGATAAATTTTTTAATAAAGATAAAGAACTTGACCGGATGGTGACTGCTTGTATGGCAAATCCTCCAACACCACCATCCCATCTTATGGGTTACGTTCATGCAAAGTTCAAGGCGACAAACAAGTCTGGTAAAGAACCTACTATTGGAAGTATTCTTCATCCTGGTAGAAGAGGGAAAGAAATACAGGTCTTGGGACAAGTACTCGAACTTGAGATGCACAGCAAAACCTTTTATGAATACCACCCAAAACAGTAGTCTCTTGAAGTCGTTACGGTAGATTATGACAAGATGAATGTGGGTCCTAATTTGAGATAGCAGGGTGGCGTGACTAAGAAGCCTGTTCAGGGTAGTAGGGTTAAAGTTAATGATCATCATCCTCGTCATTGTGGGAATCATGGGAAGGGAAAAGACATAAATATTGCAATTAAAAAACTAAACTAGAGTGAAACCGGGATAAAAGGCTTTTTTGGAGAATCAAAAGTTGTTGATGAGAAAAAAACATAAAGAGAAAACTTATGGATTGTTATTCCAGCTTTGATAACAAGATGACGATCGCTGATTTTGAATCGAGATTTAAAGCGTTAAGGCAGAAGTTACACGAGGGATATGAGCGATATGAAAAGGCTAAGCAACAAAAACGGATTCAAGAGATTGATATTCAAAAACAAGTAAAGGAGCAGCCAAGGTGCACTACTAAATCCAAAGGAAAAGGAAACCCAAGTCTGAGGCAAAATTTGATGGCTATGGGGACTCACGGAACCAAGAAGAATTTTCCATCATTTGTAACACTTAGTTCATGTGTTTATACTCTTTTCCCCATTGGGTTTTACTCTTAGGGGATTTAATGAGGCCCTCGTCCTTTGTAAAAAAAATATTTTGTACAATGATATTGTATTGGATATATTGATCTTCAATTGTATTATTGTCTATTAAAAAATAGAAATTTTTTGTTTGTATGTGGAATATGATTTGGTGAATATATTTAATAGTTTATTGCATTCGTATTTTCTGGCGGCACTGAGAGCATCTCCAATAGCCTCTTAACTTGGCTCTTAACTTGGAATTTGAGGAGAGAGATGAATTTTTTTGCTCCAAGAAACTCTTAGCGGCTTTTAAATTGGCTCTTAAATTCACTAAGAGTCTCTTCTCTCTCCTCACTTTTAAGAGCTTCTTTCCCACTCTTAAACAATATTATATTATATATTCATGGTAACAATCTCTTTCTCTCTCCACTATCTTTTGTCCTCTATGAATTCAACTTCCATTTAAAAATAAAAAATTAGTTAAGAGTTCATATAAAGAGTATTGTTGGAGAATAACAAATATTAATTTAATATGAGCTAATATTATATATTATATTGAGAGTAGATATGATGAGTCTCTTAGAGATGCTTTGAGGTTCCATTACTTTCTTAAAATGTTAATTCTTTAACTGTGATTATAATTTTTGATTTGGTTTGCCACTTAGTTTATTTACTGTCTAGGTCGAGGTACAACATGAAAAAGAGCAGTCCAGACTTTTTTTTCTTTCAAGTCCTTTGTTTTTTGTCTTTTAACTGTAAAATCACACATTTATCTCTCCATGTGTTTCTCTTAATGTTGCAGATTGTTCCCGAGATGATCATTTTTATGATTTGCAATCACCATTTTTTACAAAAGAATCCAGATGATTATGCTATTTCAGAATGGGGGATGTGGCTTCTTTTTAACTCCGGTGAGTGGTGAGTGCTTTTTATCCACAGAGCCACTTATATGCGAGTTAAGAACAATGTGAACCTGTAGATTTTCAGTGATGTGATAGATAACTGATAAATTAA
The DNA here is from genome assembly GCF_009905375.1 of Apium graveolens. Taxonomy (NCBI): domain Eukaryota; kingdom Viridiplantae; phylum Streptophyta; class Magnoliopsida; order Apiales; family Apiaceae; genus Apium; species Apium graveolens. Next base: position 264,561,565 of record NC_133652.1, on the reverse strand, counting down.
ATTTTTGAAAAAACTCATTGTTACTTTTTAAGCAAGCTTTTGTTCATTGTTCTGATCTAGCGTAGTATAATCTGGATAAGATCGTTTGTACAAATTGGTTGCCGAACAATGTATGAGCATTATTTGAATAACTATAATTTGGGAATGTGGATATAATTTAGGGAGACAGAACTTTTAACAGCTTTTGTTTGTTAGTTTTTGAATATTGTATTTTTCTCAACTCTTCTTATACTTCCAAACCTAAATATGCTTTGAAATTTTATATATACAAAAAGAACCTAGTGCATTTTAAATTTGGAAGAAGAATTAGAGGCTAATACTTTCAATATTACAAACCTAGTTGACGAGGACTTCAGAAAAGAGATGATTCAAAATTTGGTGCTAGTGGATCACTTTTCTCCAAAGCAAAAACTTGATCCTTTTCTCTCACTAAGCATGGCCAAAACATTCGTGAGATTCTAGCTCATGTGATGTGGGATTGGTGATGCTTGCATTACCTAAGGTGGCAGTGAATCGATTACAATCTTTCAGCAATAAAAACTCCAGAAAATAGAACTCCTTCAGTTCTGCCATCATCAGAGTAGCAAACAAAAGTTGAGCGTATGGTTCACGTTCCATCTAGGTTTGAGTTTAGTATATAATAGATGATCAAACGGTTGGGGCAAATTGCAGTTGCTTATATAATGCAAATGACCTCAAAAAATGCTAAGAAATGCTAGAGATTATTAGGTGCTATCTCATTGATAAGCTTGAATATTTGAGCTTACAAATTGCAATACTGAGAATAAAGAGACTGGAGAGTACAAGGAAGATAATTTGATTCCTTACTCAAGATCTGATAGTTGTGTTGTGCTCTTGTATATATAGTAGAGAGACTACACCCCTAAAAATGATAAGGATTACAAAAAATATCATAACAGAAATGTCAGCAAAATGACAAACCATGTGGTCCTAGAAATAGTGCATCAAAAGGTTGAGGCAAAGATTCTATAATAACAGGACATGGAAATTACATGTACATAAAACAAATCACAGTAAGTGTTCCCCTTAATACTCCTCGTCAAGCTGAGAGATGTGAGGAAAGAATAGCTCCAAGCTTGGACAAAATGCGTTGATGTTGCCTAACAGGCAGAATCTTTGTCAAAATATATGTTAGTTGATTTTTAGATAACATCTTGATTGGTTGAAAGCTCCGGCTTTGATCTGATCCCTCACATAATGGCAGTCAATTTCAACATTCTTGGTCTTCTCGTGTAGATTAGGATTTGCAGTGATTTCCAAGACTGCCTAACTATCACATTTCACGATGGTTGGTGGCAAGTTATCGATTCATAAATCCTTCAAGAGATATGTTAACCATGTAACTTCACAAGCCGTCAATGTCATTGCTCTGTACTCCACTTCAGCAGAAGACCTAGCTATGACCATTGGTTTCTTTATTTTTCAGGAGATGGGAGAAGATCCAAGAAATATACAGTAGCCTATAGTAGACCTCCTAGTGATAGGGCAGTTTGCCCAATCACTATCATAATAAGCTGTGAGTTGTGCTGCAGAGGTAGTTGCAAGGAGAATTCCTTGATGAGTTGAGCCTGCAAGATATCAAAGCACTCTCTTACCAGCTTGCATGTGGATTGTAGTTGGGTTGTGCATAAATTGGCTGAAAAATGGAATGTAGACGCCCCATCAGGTCTTGTAATTGTCAAGTAAATCAATTTTCCTACCAATCTATGATACTTGGAAGGATTTTTCCGTACCTCTCCTTTATCATGTGTCAACTTCAACTGGGACTCCATTAGTAGCTTTAATGATTTAACATTGAGCATACTGTATTCTTTCAGCAAGTCCATAGTATATTTTTCCTGAGAAAGAAATATGCCAGAGGGAATCCTGTCAATTTCAATACCCAAGAAGTACCTCAATTCGCCCAAGTCTTCCATCTTAAAATGAGATGACAACATGTTCTTTAAGTTCTGTATTCGTAGAAAGCTGTAACCACAGATCAGCAAGTCATCAACATAAATGAGACACACAGTAAGAGTATTCTACATAATTTTTGTGAAGAGGCTATAATCCGCCTTTGATTGGATGAAATTGTGTTGTATTAGGGTGGAATTGATATTTGAGAATCAGTTTCTAAGTGATTGTTTTAGTTCATAAATTGATTTCTTCTATTTACAGACTAAAGAAGAATTTCCATGTGCAAGAGCATCAGTTACAGATGTAATTATGCATCCAAAGTGGGTATATCCCCTAAGCAATTTTATGTAGACATCTTCGTTCAATTCACCATATAAGAACGCGTTGGGTACATCCATCTGACATGTTTTCCAATTTTGTATTGCTGCTATGGCTAAGAGAGTTCTGACGGTTGTGAGTTTTGCTACAGGTGCAAAGGTCTAGTCGTAATCTACACCAGCTCTCTGCCTACAACCAAGTATGACCAATCGAGCTTTGTGTCTTTCAAGGGTTCCGTCTAGATTATACTTCGATTTGTAGAGCATTTACATGCTATTGCAGTCTTTCCAGCTGGGAGAGTAATGACGTCCCATATTTCATTTTGTTCTAAGGCTTCAAGTTCCAAATTCATAGCTTGCCTCCAATGGTTATGTTGTACAGCCATTTTAAAATGTACAGGATCATGGTTCTCGGTGAGTTTAGTCAAGAAACATTGAAATTCAGGTGCTACTTGTGTATAGGCTAGGTTTGAGATGTGTGAAGTTTGGTTTTCCAGATAATCAGCATTGCCACTTAGGAGCTGTGTGTAACCTGGAGGTGTGATAAACTCAGGGTTAAAATTTGTTTATGGTTCCGTGTTTGTGTAGTTTTCAGTGAAGTGTGGCATCGACTCATCTGGATTGTCTTCAGTATATTAAAAGTCATCTATCACAGGTGTATTTTTGGTTCCTGGTATAGGGTGCATATATGGTTTTTTATACCGAAGTTGAATGGGAAGATGGATTCATGGAACTTGACATCCCTTGAAATAAATGGTTGTTTATTAATGAGGTTTAACAACTTATACCCCTTCTTACGTGCTGGATAACCTAAAAAACGCATGGTACTCCCCTCATAGAAAATTTATCAGTGTGTATTTCCGGGTTACAGGTAAATACCAGACATCCAAAGGTTTTCATGTTGTCATAGTCAGGTTTGGTTGTATATAGTTCTTCATAAGGTATTTTCTGATTTAACAATGTGGAAGGTGTTCTATTAATTATATAAATCGTCGTAAGGAGACAATCCCCCCAATAACTCAATGGCAAATGGGCTTGAAACCATAGAGACCTAGCCACTTATAGTATGTGTCGGTATTTACGCTCAACATGAGCGTTTTGTTGAGGTCTATAAACACACGAGGTCTGGTGTATCACACCATTCTAAGCAAAGAAATTTTTACAGTGAACATCATCAAATTCCAACGCGTTGTCTGACCTCAAAGTTTCTATTGTGGTGTTAAAGTGTGTTTTGACATATTGCATGAAGGTTTCAAAAGTTTTCAGGACCTTAATTTATGCTGCAACAAATAGACCCATGTGTGCCTAGACTTATCGTCAACTATAGTGAGGAAAAATCTTAATTTTTCTTTTGTACACACTTTATACGAACCCATATATCGATATGAACAAGATCAGAGGCATGTATAACATGTGATTCACTTAACGAATATGGCAATTTAGTGAATTTTGCAAGAGGGCAGGTTAGGCATATATTTGATGACTTATGTGGCAAGTGTGACAATTCAGAGATATGCTGTATATTTGTGTAAGACATATGACCTAGCCTATTATGCCAAAGCTCCGGTGCATCTTGGCCTTCGGTTTGAGAAACAATATTAGAACATATGTGTCTTTTATCAAGTGATGAGAACCAAGTAGAAGGTAAGTCTGTAGATAAGCGATCCACCAGATAGTATAGGTTTTGCTTAACTTCCCCCACACCCGTGAGAACACTAGTACTGTAATCCACAATTAAATAATATGTGGGGAAGAAGCGCACAACACAATTACTGTCCTTGGTTAGTTTTTACACTGATAGAAGGTTGTGTTTAAAGTTTGGCACACATAAAACCTTTTGAAGGTGTAGACCTGTTGGTAGGATCACAGTACCAACATGAGAGATTTTTTCTTAATTTCCATTTGGTAGGTTGATGTGCAGAGAACAAACCATCTTGAAATTACTGAGGATTGAGGTTTGAGCTGTCATGTGGTCCGAGGCACCACTATCAATGATCCAGTCTTGAATCATGCTTGAAGCTTAACAACAAGTGATCATACCAGAAAAATGGTCCAGGTCTTCATCGGGTTCAAGTTGAGAGTTAGCAGCGGCTTGCAACTAAGGCAACAACTTTGCTAGATGAGCTAATTGTTGAGGTGTGTAGGATGTATTCCCTTCTTCAGTATATGCAGATGCATCCATTTTAGATCCAGAGTTCCATTTTTTGAGTCTGAGGTGGTTTCTTGGGTTTGTTATGTTTGTATTGAGGTGTAGGTCTTGTGTTTTTGGGTGCCACCTGGGGGCTGGGGTATCCTAACACAGTCCAATATTTCTCACCAATGTGCCCCTTGATTCAACAAGAACTACAAGTTATTACTCGATTGGATTGGTTTTGCGATAAATTGCTCCTGCCATACATAGCTGATATTGAGTCATCAGTTTTCAAGAGCTCTCTTTATGCCTCTTCTTGCATCAAAGCAGAGCAAGCAACTTCCACATTTGGAAGAAGAATCATCGTTAACAACTGACTCCTTTGTGGATTGTAGATATCATCAACCCCGTTTAGGAATTTAAATAATTTAAACTCTTCTTTGTATTAGTCTATAGCTTCAAGCAGTTTTTTAACTTCTGCATTTAAGTTTGTTATGATAGATAGAGTATTCATACAATCCACCTCTTCCCACGACGATTTCATCAATGTGTAGTAATCATTTATAGGCATATTATTTTATCTATTTTCATACAACTCTTTGTTGAGTTTGTATTTCCTAGATCCATTTGTAACTAAATATCTCTGTTCTAAGATACTCCAAATCTTTCTAGAAGTGGTCATATACAGTACAGATTGTCTAATGATCGAAGAAACATTACCAGTCAGCCAAGCTATGACCATGTTATTGTATGTCTCCCACATCTCAGCTTTCTGATCATCGTTTGTTGGTATTGTCACCGTTCCAAAAGCAAATCCCAACTTTCTTTTTGAAGATAGATTAATCTCCATTTTCCCTCTTCCAAGCTCGATAATCTCCTGAGCCTTGAATCTTATTTATTTGTATGGATGTGGCATTATCAGAGTGATGGAGTAATAAAGGGTTCACCATATTTGTATATGTCACTCTTCCAGCTGCCATGTTCTTGATTGGAAATAAATAGATCTAGTGTTTATAAATGAAGTAGGAATGTTTCAGTCTTGTTTTGAGAATGCCCCAGAATCAGTATTGCTCTGATATCATGATAAGCTTGAATATTTGAGCTTACAAATTACAATACTGAGAATAAAGAGACTGTAGAGCACAAGGAAGATAATTTGATTCCTTACTTAAAATCTGATAGTTGTGTTGTTTGCATATATAGCAGAGAGACCACAACCCTAAATATGATAAGGATTACATCAAATATCATAACACAAATGTCAGCAAAATGACAAACCATGTTTATAGTTATTTTTGGTAATTGAATTTTTAGTATTCATCTTGGTTGCATTAAGAATAACAATGATCAAGGGGATTTAGACTTGGTAAAAGGTATAATGAAACCTCAACAGTTGAATTTTCTGCTTTGTTTTTCGTCGTCATGTTTATGTTTTTGAAACTATCCTTACAGTTTAAAAAATGCAGATAATTCAATATATCTAGACCGTGTATTTAGCCTTTGAATTTAAAATCCAAAACTAGCGAATTGGAGGATTATGTAAGGCTTTGTTTGGATTGGGGGTTGAGGAGGGAGGGGTTAGGCTGGGCTAGGTTGGGTTAGGTTGGGTTAGGTTGGGTTGAACTCTTACCTTATTTGGATGTATGTGCGGAGTTAGTAGGGGTGAACCTTGACATGTTTGGTTTGGAGTTGGAGTAAGATTGGTTTTTATCATGTATAAATTATATATTGAAAAACTAGTGAATGTTTTTAAATTTAATCTAAAAATTTTAACTAAATTTTAAAATATTTTTAAAAAATTAAAAAAAATTCATAAAGAAAAAAATGAAAAAACTTTAATAGAGAGAGAGGATGAAAGAGAGAGGATGAATAAAAAAAATAAGCTGCCAACACCCCAAATTGGGGTGTTGAAAAAATTCAATTTTTGTATTGCAAATTAACCCCTTTCAACCCTTGATGAACCCTCACAAAACTCAACCCCTACTTTGACAAACTTTCCCAAACATGGTTCTCATGAGCTCATCCCAACCCAGCTCAGCCCACCCAAGTATCCTCAAAAGCTCGCAAGCTAGAAAGGTCCCAACTTAGAGAGGAAAATAGATGAAAGAGGGATTTCATTGGCCGTTGGAGACAAGTTAGGTAAATTTGAAATAAGTTTGGTTTAATTTAGAGCTATGCACCGGAAACATGGTGTTTCTTTATGGTGTTCCTTTAGCACCAAAAATCACTTTTTGATACTAAAATATATAAAAAGCTCCATCTATTTTAGCACAACAATTGGCTTTGCTCTAAGGCAACAGTGAAAATTTAAATCAAATCCACTCGCACCAGGAAAATCCAGCAAACAGGGCTCGTTTATTCATCCTAGTAGTATTGAAAACTTGAGTTTGTGATTTCGTTTGAACTATAAGTGAGTATAGTGATAGTTAAACAGTTGTAAATGTTAATGTTTAACAATATGCAAAGTGTTAATAGCATATACTATCTTAAGTTCTTGGCGATGCCACTGCGCCATCCATTCCTCAAGCAGTTGATATCAGTATATCATTTAACCATTGATGGTGTGAATAAGGATCTGCTTCCAGGTTCTCCAAGCAATTGAATCAGATTTTGCACAATTATGTTGGATTAATACCTTGGTGAGCTTTTCTCTTGGTTAAAACTCCAAGATGCGTATCTACACAATAACTTAAATTGGCAGGCGATACACCCTGAAATTAATTAAAGTTCAAATAAAGATAGTGTAGGCGAATCAGTCAACCGATTTCATTTGGAATGCTCCCCCTTAGATTGTTACAGTCTAGAAAATGATAATGAAGCGATGATTTGTTTCCTATTGAAGGTGGAATTGATCCACTAAAATGATTGTTTGAAAGAGAAAACGTATAAAGTATAGACCAAGAAGCAATGTATATATTAGCTAACTCTCCTTCAAGATGGTTGTTGTAGAAACTGATATATCTGATGTCTAAACAGTGATGCAAATTGGCAGGAAATCTGCCTTCAAACGAGTTGTTTCACAGAGAGACATACTGTAGGCGAAACAGTCAGCCATTTTCATTGGGGTTTGAGCCATGAAAATTCATGTCAATCCTCCTGAGAAAGGAGAGATTTCAAATATGAGGTGACAACATACCACGTTAAAAAATGTGGGTACGAGGTATGGGGTTAGAATGGATAAAACTCATACCATGTGTTTGGTTAAAAAAAATTGTTTTAAAACTCATTCCTGAAACCCATGATGTATGGGGTTTAGAAACCCATGTGAAGAGGTGGGTATGAGCTAAATCAAATTCTTGGGTATCATTTTCATTATTTTCTTCAGTCTTTCTTTTTAACTAAAATATAATTCTTTTTTTAGCTCTAATTTTAATATTGATGAATAAAAAATGTGAATGTATATTTTATTTTCTTAGATACTACGTAAAAATATTTATAAACTCATATTTTCATAAGAAAAATTATAAAAAATACTAGCTTTTTTTTTACTTTTTTTGCGATTTTACTATCTTTTAAATTTTTTTGCAAAAATATAGAATCAACCAAAATCAAGCAGACATACAACTAGTTGAATCGAGTTTTTTTTGTTGTATTTGAGGTTACATGGAATGGCATAAATTCGTCGAAAGTTGCATCTAATTGAATCAAGTTGCATTAAATGGTATTTTCGTAAAAAAAAATTGGAAAATAGCATTTTTGAAAATAAAAAGGTATTTTTGCAAAAAAAATTAAAAAATTATAGTATATTTGTAAAAATATCTTTAGCCTTAGGTATTTTTCAAAAAAAAAATATTTTTAGCCTTACTAATTCTGATTAAATCAAGTGATCGTGTATAATTTAGATTTTAATATTAAAATAATAAATTAACAAAAAAAATAATTAAATGTGTTTTGATTCTTGATTCCAATTAGTTTATCAATGAGATACATTATCATCTTATTTTTGAACCAAACAAGTGATATCAAGTATCAAGTTCCAAACTCATACCAACTTAACCCGATTGCTTGATTTCAACCCGATACCATCCAATGAACCAAACGACCCCTAAGAATGTTTAGCGGAAGAATTCTCTTACATAACTGTAAACATGGCTTTACTTAAAACTAGATAAATTCCGAGTTCTGACAAACCACCTTACACAGACAAGTCTCGAATCTATTGCTAAGATGCTTTTAGCTCAAACACCAGGACTACATAAGAACAATTTTTGGAATCCATGACAGCGAATCTATGCTGATGTTACCTCATGGTTTAAAAAAAAAACAAAAACTCTAGGTATTAGGAGGAGTACTTATCATTATCCTGACCCTATTTTATTGGATCGAAGATTGGATCACAAGCACTCATCTTGGGGGCAATCATAACCATATGGTACATTATAGTATGCAGTTGATAACCGTGAAACGGGGATAGAGGCATAGAGACTAAGGAAAAAAACCATGTTGTATACGCATCAACAGAATGTTGTACATTCTAATATACTACTCTTAACGGGGATAGAGCATAGATGGTGAGGGAAAAAAGGCAGATGCTTAAAAAAGAACTTCCAGCGAAAATCGGATGTAACTTTAGCTTCTATAAATTGCAGAACTGACATAAAAAACCACTACCCGCTTCTCATATGTACAAAATCAAGTACTTTATTTTGTGGTTTTGATCTCTGTTTGAAAGGAAAGGTAACAGCCCCAACCTAATGAAGTAATGCAGCAACTACTGCAGTTGGAAACTTCAGGTTTGCAGGTATCTACATTTTATCATCAAATCTTGCATATGCTCCTGCTAGAGAACATGGCACCACATGTTCTACAAAGGAGTTTCCTCATACAATAACTGTAATGTTTAATGCCTTGATAAATTTGAAAATTTTAGAGAAAAAATGAAATTTAACATTGACACAACAAAAGTTTCAAGTTCATATCAGTTAAGAGACCTAATTTAAGCAACATTGATGCACTTATTTGTATTTTGATGATGTCAATCATAAATTGCATGCTTACATTTAACTACAAAAGTGATTCTTCTTTAGGCATATATTATTTTTTCTTAATTTGTTAATTTCGTTTTAACAGTTTATACTCCTAATTCACCAGTAAGTTGAAATGTTAGAATAAATTCGAAAAGGACCTATTTAATTTACTCCCAAGTAGGCATCCTGGACATCTTCTTCAACTTCAGGCCTGACATAAGGTCTTAAAAGAATTTCACTTGAATAGTTGAGTATTTAACACAATAGTAATTTACCAACTAAACTCAGCCAGATAGTGAAAGTATTTGGGAGAAATAGTTTTCCCTTGTGTAAATATTAAAATGCAACATTTGTTCCACTAAGACAAGAGAAGAGAGAAAATCAACCTAGGCCATAACAGCATAAACAATGTACACAATCTATAAGGTTGACAGTCAAATAGGTTGAACTGGTTACACAGTAAATCAAAGTTGCGATCATCGTTAAGCTGATAACATGGAGGTACAAATTAGGCAATTTAGATCCAACTTACTCAGTACAAAATAACAAGGAAACATGATAGAGATTTCCACTCTCACCCAGGTTATTGCTTGCGCTGCAGTAGTTTGTCTCTTGCCAAATGTAACTGTTTAGTAGCACGACTAATATCAATGCGTTTTCTTGGTGTCTCTTCTGAACATAATACCCCAACTTCAAATACTGATGCCAGGCATACTTCCATAGCAGCCCTGCTGTAGAATTGATTGGCAATCAATCCATGTTCTTGTTGTTCTAGTACGATTCGTGGATCAGTAATGGCCATCACTCTTTGCGGGAGTGCTTTCCTCACATGGTCATGTAGATTACTTTCAGTGTCCACTAATATGCTTTCTGTAGGCCGCTTTCCTGAGAACATTTCTAGTAGAAAAATTCCAAAGCTATACACATCCCCCTCTGCCGATCTCTCTGCACACATTCCATATTCTGCAAAACTAAAGGGTTAAAAAATTGGCAAAATAAAATATTTCATACGGTTAAAGAATTGGCAAAAGATCAATTATTTACAAAAATATCATAGTTCTTTAAGTTTAAAAATATCCAGAGTTACAATCTTTCACTAAAATATAGTTGTCTTGTAACTTAATACGAAATAGCAATACTTAACATTAATGAATTCATTTAATATAGAAAGTCACCTGGAGGAACATATCCAATTGTTCCACGTACACCAGTTGAACTCATATGTGTTTGATTGCCATCATTTGTAGCGAAAGAAAACCTCGCCAAACCAAAATCACCAATATGAGCAACAAAATCCTCGTCAAGAAGAATGTTACTTGGCTTTATGTCGGAATGAATGATACTTTCATGACTATGATGATGTAGGTAATCCACTCCTAGTGCAACATCAATGGAAATATCTAGTCTTTGAAGTAGAGTCAAGTTTCTTTCATTTCCTTTATAGGATGGACTTGGATGCAACCAGTTATCCACACTCCCATAACTCATGAACTCAAAAACTAATGCCTTGAAGTCGTTGCCCTTATGATCAATGCTAGAGCATGCTGTGATGATCTTGATAAGATTCCGATGACGCGTGTTCCTTAATGTTTCACACTCTGCCAAAAATGTCTTGTTGGCTCCACGTATTTCAATGTTTAGTACCTTTACAGCAACTACATGTTCCACATGTTCCACTGATTTGAGAACTCCTTTGTAAACAGAACCGTATCTTCCTTCTCCAAGCAAATTGTTTGGAGAAAACTCATTTGTAGCGACTAAAAGGTCTTGGTACGAAAGTTGGGGATATTGGCTATCCTTTAATACCGGAATGGGGTCATTCAACTTCTTGGAGTTTCGACGTTGATAGAAAATGAAGGCAATGCATGCTAACAAGAGACCAGGGGGTACAAGAACTAGGATTAGTAATATTTTCAGCGAAAATGTTGTTTTCTTACTCCTTGAGACTTTTATAGGGCAGGGAGGCAAATTTAGTGCTTGAATACCTCCACACAGCTCCAAATTTCCAACAACTGAAAAGGCGCTACTATTTAAAAAAACATTTTCTCTAGGCACTTCACCTCCAAGTTTGTTGTGAGAAAGATTTAGGTATTCAATTTGATGATACCGGTCAAAAAAACTTGGAATAATCCCAGAGATATTATTAACTGAGAGGTCTAGAAATCGAAGATTCTTCAACGCCTTAAAAGAAGATGGAATATTGCCTTGAAAATGATTTTTTCCCATCAAGAGCTCCTGCAACATCAAACATCCACTTAGAGTATCCGGTATACCTCCTGTTAGTCTGTTGTCAGAAACAGTTAGTTCAACCAACTGCTTCAAACTTCCGATGTTTGATGGTAATGATCCTGTGAATAAATTTTGGGACAGATAAAGGTAAAGACATTGGGAAGAAAACACAACTTGTTCAGGTATTTCACCGCCAAGTCTGTTGTCAAGAAGAAATATTTTCTGCAAAGTTGGGATGAACAATTGAGTAGGTATGATTCCTTGGAGCGTATTATGTCCTAAACTGAGTACAACTAACTGAGTAAGGTTGCTAATGGAAGTTGGAATTGCTCCTGAAATGCTGTTTCTATTCAATGATAGTTTGCCTAGTTTCGATAACTCTCCAATTGATTCTGGAATGGACCCTGTCAACAAGTTTATAGACAACGAAAGCACTCTCATGTTCACAAGTTTTCCAATATCCCGACCTATGCTTCCGGATATGTGATTATCAGTCATATAGAGTTGCTCTATTGTGGTGGAGAGATTTACAATGGAACTCGGGAACTCCCCTCTTAAACCACTCTGGCTTAAGTCTAAATAATTTAAATAGGTACAATTAGCCAAAGAATTGACGAAGCTCCAATCATTAGGAGGCATATATGCTCCAAGTGGATTCTGAGCCAAACCTAAATGTTGAAGAAGAGGAAGGCTTCCCAAATTGTTTGGTATAGGCCCAGTAATATTGTTATATGATATTTCAAAGGTAACAAGATTGGAGGCATTAGCTATCGACGGTGGAATAGGGCCCGAAAATCTGTTCCCTGAAATGTAGAATTCTTGCAATTTTGGAAGGGTGAAGCCTAAATCTGGAAGCACTCCTTCTAACTTATTCAGGGTTAGATCAAGAGTATTGAGGGATGAAATGTTGTATAGTAAACGGGGAACAATACCCGACAAATTGTTTACTCCTAAAACCAGAATCTCTAACTTTGCAAGATGTGCAACTTCTGGAGGTATGTAGCCTGACAGATTATTAAAGCGCAGATCAAGAAAACGAAGAGATGAGAGATTCCCGATTGAAGGTGGAATTGATCCACTAAAATGATTGTTTCCAAGGTTCAATGCGTAAAGTCTAGACCAAGAAGCAAACTCATTGGGCAGTTCTCCTTTAAGATTGTTACGAGATAAAGCAATGAATCTGACATCTATACAATGACTCAAATCAGGAAATACACCATTAAATAAATTGTTTCGCAGAGAAAGATGTTGCAGGCGAACCAGACGACCAATTTCATTTGGGATTGAGCCGCCAAAGTTGTTTTCATAGAGGTAAAATAGCCTGAGAAAGGATAGGTTTCCAATATGGGGAGATAATGTGCCTACCAAGTGTTGCGAGCTGAGGTTAAGTGCTGTTACCCTCTGTCGTCTGCGACTGCATGTAACGCCATGCCACTCACAGAAGTGGATGGAATTGTTCCATGAGTCTAGCGCACCCAACGGATCATCTTTTACCGAATCCTTGAAAGAAAGAAGAGCTTGGTGATCAGTGTCATTGCTTGAAAATGCAGTCACATAAACTTTAGACGTTGCGAATAACAGAAGAATCAAGAAAATGATGAATGGGAAAGTCATAGTTGCACCAATCAAGAAGAGAAATTGGTAAAAGTATGGGTACTGGTTCTGCACATTTATACTTGAAATAGTGTTAGTGCAACAGTCATGAACATTGTGTCTTTTTGCTCAACTCCAAAAACAAAGACACAAGTGAAACAACATTTGTACAAAGCAGACACAAGTGGCTCTATAATTATATGTACCTTTATTGAATACTAGCTTTATGCTGATTTATTAATTTTTTTGTAAAATATTAGTTTTGAAATTGTAATGTATTTCCCATAAATGTTATATTTGTTATTTTAGTATTATGATTTGATTTATTTTTAATTATTACATTGTACAAAATATATTTAAGAGATGTTAAGTAATACTGGTTCTATTCCGTTCAATTTTATATAGTTACTTCAAAAATAGTACTCCCTCTGTTTCATTGAATTCTATACATTATTTTTTGACATACTTTTCAATACTCGTTTAAAGCATAACTCCATAATATTTTTTTGAAATTATTTTTTCTGAATAAAAGTTTTTTATTTAAACTTTTATTCAAAAAAAATTTTAAAAAAACATTATAAAACTATACATTATGAAAGTCTCAAAATGCGTGCGAATAATAAACGTATAGAACCTGTTGAGACTGAGGGAGTAAAATTTTATACTCCCTCCTGCTTATAGTGGCCACAATTCTAAATTCACTTATAGCATTCAAGCCAAAGTTGCCTAACTTAATCTCAAATGTTAACATATTTGAAAAATATTAATATTTATAGCACTTAATTTGTTTTGAGATAAAAATGTGGCCAATATTTTTGGACAAATTAATAAGTAATTGTGGCCAATATAAACCGGACGGAGGAATATTAAAATTAATTACTATCTACTATCACCCACCCAATTTTAAGGCTACACTCATTTTATACATTAAATATTAATTGTTCCCACCACTTTATCCACTTTTCTTAAATTTCACAACTAAATTTTATTTTTCTTAATGTATGTGCCACACCCTCTATATATACGAATGCGTATACAAATACGTGGAGAAATCATATATGACTTTATTTGACTTTATTTGTTCATATTTCATATTTTTTGTTTATAGGTTTGTTTCATAAATTCGTTCTATTCGGTCCGGATTAAATAGACCGAAATAAAATCAGGTTCGATCCGGTTTTTTAAAAAAATATTTTGGTCCGGACCGAATAGACCAAATCATAAATAATATAATTTTATATTATATACATTATATATATATTAAAAATTATAATCATAATTTTTAATTTGTAATTATATTTATACACTCTTAGAACTCTACATATCATCTTACTTTAATTATATTTTAGATTTCATATTTTTTGGTTTGAACTTTTTAAATACAATTTTATTTTTTAAAAAAAATTCGGTTCGTTCAGTCCAAAACTAGACCGAATCGAATTATTTCGGTTCGATTCAGTTCGGTCCATAATACAATTTCGTTCCGGTTCGGTCCAAGAAAAAATGATAATTCGGTTTTTCGGTCTATTCGGTTAGGTCCGGTTTTGGATCGAACCGACCGAATGCTCAGCCCCATTTGTTAATAACAAGCAAAAGCAATCTGTAATATCAAATTTCATGAAAAATGCCCGACCGAACCGACCGAATACTCAGCCCCATTTGCAAATAACAAGCAAAAGTTATCTGTAATATCAAATTACATGAAAAATGCTCGAAAATCAAACTCCCAAATTGAAATAAGAATCCTAGAATCGAGTTTATTTTTTTATTTTAGCGAATATGGATCGGCCTATTAAATATTCACTCCATTTATAATTGGATTTTTTTATCGGATTGAATCCTGAATCGAATATTTAATATTCCGATCCATATTCGCTAAAATAAAAATTTAACTCGATTCTAGGATTCTTATTTCGAATTGGCGGTTTGATTTCCGGGAATTTTTTATAAAATTTGATATTACAAATAGCTTCTGCTTGTTATTTGTAATCGATTCATGTATTTATTTATAGGTTTGGACTGGAAAATCAAAAGACCCGGCGATTTGTTCTTTTTAGACCAGAAATTCTGATTTTACCCCTCATATAAAAGTTAGAAACGGTCCTAGGGGTGCAAAACAAAGCGAAATTCAAAGTTAAAGGTACAATTTGCAAAGAAACATAATATAGACCCGAATTGAAAAAGCGCCTAAAGAAATGGGTTACAAAGTGTCAATTACTCTTATTTTCTTCTGTTTTAATTAGTAATTTATTGAAATGACCCGCCTCCGTTAAAGTTAACGGTCATCTTGGAAGGAAAGTCGTCATGGGGTGCAAATAAAAGCGAAATTAATTTTATGAGGTGTAAGTTGATAGAGAAAATAATGTAGACCCAAATCGCAAATATGAAAATAAATGTGGGTTACAAACGGCCAATTACACTATTTTTTTTTAAAAAAAAAAATTTTGAACAAAAAATTTATATTTAAACTTTTTATTCAAAAGAAAAATTTTTTAAAAAAATATTATGAAACTATTATTTATAGAAACCTCGAAATGCATGTAAATAGTGAACGTATAGAAACTGTTGAAACAGAGAGTAAGTAACTACATCAGCTTATAACGGAGAGAATTGCAAGTGTAATGCACCTTATAAGTTGAAGAGTAGAAATATTATACATTAGCCCGTTTAAGTAATAATTAACTTATTTTTTCAAAAAAATCATATTTTACATAATTTTAAATAAGTGTATTTATTTTAAAATTTTAAGATAAAATCTTAATTTCAAAACTAAAATAAAAATAATTATTTTCAGAAATAAGAAATGAGACTTAGAGCGCCGGATGGTGTTCTGCCATTTGCTAATAAACTTTTTTAAAAATGTCGTTTTATAAAATTATAAAATTAATCAATGTAATACCGGTCGGTCAAAATGGGCTGCCTCCACTTTTCATCGATTGTTTTTGTGTTAGCCACTTGCTTTGACAAGTAGGGCAAAATATAGGTTTGGAAATGTTCTTCAAAGATTTGAACCGGGACTTGCCAAACATCACACGTAAAGCAAGTAGCTAATCTAAAAAATTGACAATTGGGTCCCACTTATTACAATCTTTTGTTGGATAAGAAGGAAAGGAGAGGACATAGTAAAGTGAGAGTTCAAAGGGCGTTGCCGTAAAATATCCATTTTTCCTTCACAAAACCGAAAATGTATAATGTTGCATATGTCCGTTTAAAAATATTAGCTTAATAACTCATGCGAGATATGGGTCATCGTCTAGAATTTTTTTATACATCATGCAATTATAATGTTTGTAGAGCAACTCCAACAATATCCGTATATAGGCTCTTGAGTCAAATTTTAAAAAAATAGTGATAAAATTTCTCTCCAAGAATCTCCATGTCCCCCTCTATAACATTAAGTTTCGAATGCTTCCTCACTTTTAGGAGTAAATATTCCCTCAACTATTATTATATTATATTTTTATTACCCGTTATTTTATATTTAATGAATGAATATAAATAGGGTAGTAAGTGTACGTTTAAAACGAAATAATTAAACTTAATATGTAGAATGTCGTTAGTATGTTTAGAAATAAAAAACTACAAATTAACATATATGTTAAATACAAAGTTGACCAAAATCTTGAATTTTATTTAAATAAACTATATGTACTGCTCAATATTATTACTGAGTTAACTACTAACTTACAATTAATTTACTCAATTTAAAAAGATAAAAAATACATAACTGAAGTCAGAATGACTTGCAATCATAATATACAATAATGTAAAATTTACATTATTGTTAATATTACAGTTGATTTTAATGAAAAATATTAGTTTTTGAAATTCAATGTATGTATGTATGGGAAAATGTTAGTTTTTTTATTTACACTACTGTTAACAAAGTAAGATTAAGTTATATGTATGTGTGTGTTAGCATGTAAATTATTATACATTACATCTCTTAGTAAATTACGATGGTTTCAATTATTTATATACTAAATATCTAATTTATGTACATGTATAATCATTATTAACATCTAATGAGATAATTGATTATTTAAATAACATGCATTTATAATTATTCAAAAATTAAAATTATGTAAGAAATAAATTGCTATAATTTATATATGATATTCACATTAAAACTGACAAACAATCCATATCTATTTTTTACGCAACCGGATATCAATCATGGTTGTAACATAAAAATGAATTATATATTTTTAAGACTTATTATTGATATTCATGATTTTTTTCAAGAATTCGAAAGAAAAATTGTATTTATATCGTTATTTAAACCGTTTTTAAGTTTCTTTCATTACGACTCTAATATTTCTTTATATAATAATTTGATAACATTTTATACTATTCTTCTAAAATTAAAAATTTTCAGTTCGATAAAGTTTTATAAATATTAGTTGAATTGGTTAATTCCTTCAAATTATTGAACAATATATATTTTTTTCCTGAAATAATATAAAATGCATTGAATCAGATGCTACAATATAGTATAGATATAACTTTTATTTGAATAATTCAAAATATTAAAATAATTCAAAATATTTGTACAATATTATCTTGATCAATGAATATTGTTGATCTAAAAGAATTCTTTTTAAAAAGTTAGTTTTTTTTAATTGAAAAATGAAAAATAAATCAAAATATTTGTACAATATTATCTTGATCAATTAATATTATTGATCTAAAAGAATTCTTTTTAAAAAGTTAGTTTTTTTAAGTGAAAAATGAAAAATAAATCGATTTAATATATAATCGTAGTTTTAACAAATCTAGTGAGATCTCATTTCAAATTTCAAATATTCTTAAATTTGGGACAAATCCCAAAAATAATAATGCGTTGTTAGTGAAGTTAGTAATTTTAATATAAATAATCAATTGACTTGATCCTATAAAGACCTCAAACACATTAATTTATATTAACATAAGATAATAAAAAATTTCACATTATTAGTAAGATATTCTAGCCAAACTTGTAATTTAAATTTACTAAACGTAGAATGTGACGATGTTTTTCGGCCGGGTCATGTAGTTAAATTTCGAGTATTTTTTGAATAATGGGCCAAGTTCTAAAATGCATTGACTCATTATAATTCTAACTTATTTAAATATGTAATACCAATATAGATTATTTATATATAAGCGATTCTATATTCAATATTTTTTAAAAAATTATATATGTACATTTTAATTACTTTTTATAATAAAAATAATGTTAAAAATATATGAGATATATTTTTAAATTAAAAAATGATTAATAAATAAGATAATAATCCATTTATGTACTATGCCTAATTTTATATCTAGAATTCAAATTTTTAAAATTAACTGTACAAATATTCAACTAACTACCCTTTTTTTCGGAATTCAATTAAGTATCTTTAAAGTTAAATAAAATATTCATTTAGCACACTTACATATTATGTGTATAATAAAAAACACATGTGACAATATAGTGTAGTGGTAAGAGGTTGTATAGTTGAATGAAATAACTTGAGTTCGATCCACAAACCACATTTTTGTATAAAAATTAAAAATAGGAAGAGATTTGCTAATTACGCATTACACACATATATTGTTTTCATTAACACCTTTTTGGTATAACAAAACTTATTAAATAAGGGCATACATATGTAAAACATGCTTGACTTTTAAAAATAAATAAATTATATACACATATATCACATGCATATTTGACAGGTAAATAATATTTTGAAAAATTGAATCACGAAAACAATATATTTTGATCATTCTTTCGAGTCCAAATATCTAGTTAAATTAGATAAAATAATTGTAATATTTAGAAATAAAAAATTAAATAATTTTTACAAAATATAGAAAAACTTTCTAAAATACTAAAATTCACAATTTTTCATTTAGTTATATATAAGAACATTGAAGAAATATGTGTATAAGTCAATAAAAATTAAAAGATATAGTTACTTTTTTGACACATATTTAAAAATATTTATTTAGTATTTATATAATTTTAATGATAAAAATAATATGGGAAAGATCAGTGAACGATTGACATATAACCTTCACAATTTGATATTTGATCCCTTTATCAAATACATATATGCCAAGTGACTTTGTGACGGGGAAAATTTTGAAGGCGGCTACATAATAGGATAGGGAATATCGAGTTTTGCCAAACTAATTTTTTTGCCATATCTATCTATATATACTATATTAAAATAGATGAAATATTAAAAATTTGGTAATCGGTCGGTCGGTACTTGCTCAAATTATTTAATTATCCTTACTTAATTATTTAAATTCTAATTATTGAGTCGAAAAATTCTAATTCTAATTGATATTGTAGACAACTTCATCTATTACTTTACCAATTTCAATTCTATTTTATATCAAACTCTATATCATTATAATTTATATTAAATTCAACTTCTTCTATCAATTCATATTTAATTCATATCGGCTTCTATATTATTCTAATTTGTTACTTCATGCTAAATTAAATTTAAGCAAACTAAATATAATTATTAAGATTTAGTTGATATATCATGTGAATCAGGTTAAGATAAAATAATAATATTATCAATCCTCCTAAAAAAATTATATAATGAACTTGGATAAACAAAATAATATATTTTATTTATCTAGGATAAAAAAATACATTGTATAATTGATGCAGACTAACACAAAACTAAAATAAAAATACAATTCGACTAACAAAAATAAAATTATATATACTAATTATTCAGTCTAAAACAAAATTATCTTATTGATCTAGACTCTAAAAAATTAAAATTAAACTAAAAATAATTAGTTTGATTTGGTCGGTGTATTGGGCATCGGGTTAAAATAAAATAATATAAACCATTGATCCGAGATAAATCAAATTAATATTAGAATAAGTATAATTTGTATCCTATTGATGTGAACTAAAAATTTAAATTTTAATTTAAACATAAATATTATTTTTTTAAAAATACATATAGAATTATCAATAAAATTATATCGTTCAATCAGTAATATTGTCTTTTTCAAATATCTTTTATAGAATTATAGTTAATCAATTAAGTAATCATCATGCTAAAAATAATGTTTTTTAAGGTCCAGACATAATGGAGACATTATATTTTTACCCTCAATAAAATAATAATTTCGTTATAATAATATTTCCCCCCTTACCAATGCTATCACTTTAAATAAGTTTAAATGTTCTAAAAATTTATGAACATACAGGTCTACTAATATAATTATTATGAATTCATATCATATAAAGTTTTAAATGAACAAAATTAGGAATTGAATTCAATTTTTTTTTAAAAATTATATAATATTAAAAAAAAATATGTGCGATCCGTGCATCGCACGGGTTTTAAGCTTGTGATTTTAAAAAGAGAAATACCGAAAGAAATTTAATATATAGGGGCAAGCTACGTTGGTAGATGTCCGGATTTAATACTTCTAACTAGTATAAGGTAAGTGCATGTATTTATATCGAAATATTATCTCAAACGAACTTGTATCAATAAAAAATAATTTTTAAATATTATAAATAATTATTTTAATCTTATTTAATATTATAAATAATTATTTTAACCTTATTTTATATTCACATAGTAATTACGTAATAATGAATAATAAATTTTTATAAATTTGATTACATCTCGTAATTTTTTTTAACAAAATACAGAATTTTATTGATCAACCGACTCTAGAAGAATAAAATATTTAACTATGACCGGGATAGAGTTCCCGTCAAAACTACGATCAGGATACATATGTGACATATGAGTAAGCTCATGTGTCGACCTATTCGCGGACCGTTTGATAAAATACAACTTCATGTTGTTCAAGCCTTTCAACATCCTTGTACATTCCTCAATCACTAGCCCAAATCTTGATCTCATACGAACCGAACTGCAGATGCTTTGAATCACCACAAGACAGTTCAACTATGACATCTTCCCAATTCAGTTCCTTCAACCAGCTAAGAGCTTCTTTAACAGCTACTGCTTCTTGCATGTTGGGATGCATAATTTTCACTACACCATATATGACCTCTCCCAACACTTTTTTTGGTGTTACAAGCAAAAATGTTACCTTATATCCCCCAAAATTGATCTAAGCTAACATTTTGATTTTGCGTTGCAGTAGAGATGAGAAAGTGTTACCATAGATAGGAGCAAATCGCTATTGTAACATGAAAAAAATTGTAACCATTGATATCAAAAAATATGTTACCATAGAACTGAAATTTTAGGCGGTTCTTTTTTTAGTCTTTAGAGAGCATTTAGGCGGTAGTTTTTTGGACCAAAATTTTGGGCGGCCCAAAACTAAATAACACCCCGCTCATTTATTTTGTCCAAAAACACATCTGACTCAAATACATCTCACTCAAAAACTCTCACAAACACATCTCACAAACACTCTCGTCAATAACTGGAGCTGAAGATGAATTAGGGTTTGAGGTAATCAGTTGGGTTTGAGCTTTTCAGAGCTAATCAGTTGGGTTCAGAGCTAATCAGTCGGGTTTAGGGTTTCTTTTCTTTTCTCAGTCGAAAATTGGGTTTATTCAATCGGGTTTAGGATTCAAAGCTTTCTTTTCTTTTCAATCGAGCTTTTCATTCGGGTTTATTCAGGTATGCCCTTATTTTCTTCTCTTATTTGCTTGTAATTAGGTATTTAGGGTTTGATTTTCTCTTGTATGCCCTTATTTTCAGAGCTAATTTCTTCCCTTATTTGCTTATTTTTTCTTTTTGTAAGCATGCATCTTTGCCTGGTCGATCTGTGATTTTGCCTGGTCTGTTTGTGATTTTGCCTGGTCGACATGATGCAAAATCCATCTTGTCTTTTTTTTTTTGAGAATACAAGGGGTGTTGTAGATAATATATATTAGTGAAGTGATGATGTGTTGTGTTTTTCTTATTTCTTCTCTTGTATGTTTGTGTTTTGTTATAAAACAAATAACCTGTTACTTGTCTTGTTCTTCACTGTAATTATTATTTTTCCTCGGTTTGTATTTGGGTTTGTTATTTTTGTTCTTCACTGTAATATTCAGATGCATTATCTGAATATTAGTTCTTCGAATCATTAGTTCAAAATAATTTAGAGTTTGCTTATAAGTGCTTGAATTTGTGCTTGTTTGTTTTATTTGATTTAGAGTTTGCTTATAAGTGTAGAATCTTTGAGTTTTTTGCATAGTTGCGAATTGATTTAGAGTTTGCTTATAGGTAGTTTACAACATGTTGGTTCGTAAATTAAATTAATGTTTCCATATGCTGCGAGTGGAAATTAGGTATGTAATTAAAATGTTTAACAAACTTTAATATGGTAATCCAAATAAACACAGTGTTTATATAGATTCGGCTGATCAGATTGTTATAAGACAGGGTGAATAATGGTAAAGCGAATGTGTTTTTAATTTATTAAATAAGATTGAAGTTATAATTTTGGTCCATATATGAACCTGGTAAGAACTTTAATAGATGAAACAAAAAGTAATGACTTATATGTACTAGCTAATTAGAAAATAAGGAGTCATTATTGGTGAATATCGACTAAAGTGGATTGAAGAATAACTACCCTGACCCTGATGAGAAAATAATAAGGCAGGGGCCGACTAATAATTTTGTAACATGAATAATACTCTGAAGTGTATGGTTGTTTATAAATGTTAGTGGTCAGTTTCAAATAATTACGAATTCACTGTCTAAAATAATTGGTATCATGTAATAGAAATATATGCTAGTTT
Organism: Apium graveolens; assembly: GCF_009905375.1. Classification (NCBI taxonomy): domain Eukaryota; kingdom Viridiplantae; phylum Streptophyta; class Magnoliopsida; order Apiales; family Apiaceae; genus Apium; species Apium graveolens. The sequence goes on along the minus strand of NC_133652.1, from coordinate 264,538,684 downwards.
TAGTATATAAATTAATTAGCTTTTAAGGGGCTGGTTATGTTAATTAAGTTTTTAAGGGACACGTTTAGTGTAACTATAAAAGATGTGTGATAATAAATGGATAAAATATAAAACAATAAATGTGGTGCTAATATTATAGAAATTTAGCGGTATTATAAATTTGATAATTATTTTCTTTTTATGTAGACATGACTGATCAGGATAGTAATTGGTTAAATCATCCTAAGTATAGTGAAGTATATAGGAATGGAGTACAAGATTTTGTGAGAAACTCGATGTCTAAATTTGGTGTTGGAAATGAAATGAAGTGTCCTTGTCGTCCATGTGATAATCGTCTATGGTGGTCTCAAAAGGATGTTTATGATCACCTTGTCTGCAATGGACCTCATGAGAGATTAGTACACTTTATATACGAGGTTTCAATATCGACGATGGAGCGCGAAGAAAATAACGGTTTCAGGATAATATTGATGAGATGCTGAACGCTGCCTATGGTAATGTGGTACCGAATGCAGATGCAAAAAAATTTCTACATCTTGTCGAGGAAGGAAGACAGCCATTATATCCAGGTTGTAAGAAATTTTCGCATTTAAGTTTCTTAATTAGGCTTTATAACTGGAAGTGTCTTAATGGCATAACCGAGACGGCTTTTGGTGAAATAATAGAGTTATTAAAAGAGGCTGTTCCCGAGATTAGGTTGCCTAAATCTTTTAATTCTGCTAAAACTACCATCAAGGATTTAGGTCTTAACTACGTGAAAATACATGCATGTCCGAACGACTGCATGTTATATTGGGGTGTAAATGAAAAAGAAGTTAAGTGCAGAAATTATGGTGTTTCAAGGTGGAAGGCTGTGGCACAAGGGTCAGAAAATAATAAAATTGCAGCCAAAGTTATGAGATACTTTCCACTAAAACCAAGGCTGCAACGAATGTTTTTGTGCAAAGACTTCTCTAAACTAATGAGCTGGCATGCAGTAGACCGAAAGAAGGACGGAAAGTTACGACATCCGGCTGATGGGGAAGCCTGGAAGATGATGGATGCCACATATCCCCATTTTTCTTCAGATAATCGGAATGTCAGATTAGGTGTAGCTTCTGACGGCTTTAATCCATATGGCAAGATGAGTTCCACTCGCAGTATATGGCCAATTGTTATCGTTAACTACAACCTCCCTCCCTGGTTGAACATGAAACCCGAAAATTTAATCCTCTCAACAATAACACCTGGTCCCAACGATCCCGGAAACAATATCGATGTCTACATGCAGCCGTTGATCGCGGAATTGAAAGAGTTATGGAATGTAGGGGTGGAAACTTATGATTCTTTGACGGATCAGAACTTTATGTTACATGCAAGCGTCTTGTGGACCATTAGTGACTTTCCCGGATACGCAATATTGTCGGGTTGGAGCACAAAAGGCAAATTAGCATGTCCTATATGTAATTATGAGACGTCGTCGAAGTATTTGAAACATAGCAAGAAGGTCTGCTATATGAATCATCGAAAATTCCTAGGCCCCAACCACAAGTGGAGGTCTGATAAGAGACGATTTAATGGCGATGTTGAGACTGGAGAAACTCCTACAATGCTATCTGGGAGGGAAATTGAAGTTCTGTTGGATGGTTATGTGAACACATTTGGAAAGGGAAGTAAACGGAAAGTTAGTTGCGAAACTAACCCTTGGAATAAGAGGTCAATATTTTTCGACTTACCTTATTGGAGAGACAACTTAATTCGACATAACTTGGATGTAATGCACATCGAGAAGAACATATGTGATAGTATCCTAGGCACATTGTTAAATATGGGAGGCAAGACAAAGGATCATATGAATGCTCGATTAGATTTGCAAGAATCTGGTATAAGGAAGGTCCTTCATCCTATCACCACTGCTGATGGAAAATCTGTAATTTAGGCAACAAACTTTGACCTGGCCAACAAAGAAAAGGATATATTATGTTCAGTATTCTAAAATGCAAAGCTGCCACACGGGTTTGGTTCTAATATCAGCAGATGCGTACAAGATAGGAAAATTGTGGGATACAAGAGTCATGACGCACATATTTTTATGCAGTATTTATTACAAATTGCATTCAAAAAAACATTAAAGCCTGAGGTCGCAATACCTTTAATCAGACTTGGAAATTTTTTGAGAGATATATGTGCGAAAGTGATTGAGGTAGGTGATTTAAAAAGGTTGCAGCAGGAGATTGTCGAAATACTTTGTTAGCTTGAGATGATTTTTCCGGATCCGTTCTTTGACATAATGGTTCACCTACCTGTACATTTGTGCAAGGAAATCGAATATGGTGGACCAGTCCATCAAAGATGGATGTATTCGATTGAGAGATACCTAGGAGTATTAAAATGATACATTCGCAATAAGAGTAAACCAGAGGGATTGATTGCAGAGCGGTACTTGGTAGATGAGTGTTTGACGTTCTGCTCAAGATTTCTAAATGATGGTCAGACTACGTCATCGAATCAATTTGAAATTCCTAGTGCAGAGACTGAAGGGTACTCTATCGGCTCAAGGAAGAACAAAGAAGGGAAAGATATTCACTTGTCACATGATACGTGGATCACAGCTCACCGATATGTATTATTTAACTATAATGACAAGGAGGTTGAGGACCTAATTGAGTAAGTCCTAGTTTAATATTCTACAATCAAGTAAATAAAAATTAATGCCTTTATGTATATTAACTTAGCATACTTGTCTATAATTGTAGGAAGCACCATGAATTAATGGCCAACAACGAAAATTCTAAACGGTATAAAAGGGAAAGAATACACGCTGATGAAATTTGTGAATGGTTCAAGGATGAAGTTGATAAAAAAGTCGAAGTTTCCAGGGAAGTGGCATCATTAGCAAAGGGTCCAAGACGATCAGCTAAGCAGTTTAGTGGTTATGTCGTAAATGGATTTAGGTTCCATACAAGAGAAAGAGATCATAAATGTACAACGCAAAATAGTGGAGTGTATTTGACAGCCTTGACAACTAGCTTCGCAAGTTCGAATGATCAAAATCCAATAGTTGGGGATGTAGGTTACTATGGATCGATTGAAGAGATATTTGAAGTTGACTACTGGGGTGCCTTTAATGTTGTCCTGTTTAGGTGCACCTGGTACCAAGATGATAAAGATTCATTTGGTTTTACTCGAGTTAACTTTAACCGAGTTTGTCAAAAACATGATTCTTTCGTTATGTCAACTCAAGTGCAACAGGTTTTTTATATTGAAGATCCTGTTGAAAAGAATTTTTATTATCCTGTTAAGAGGATATCATCAGAGTTTTCGAAAATAGGCGTTGGAAATACAATTGAAGACGACATGCTTGGGAAGTTTTCACATGACACTAGCTTTCGTACCATAATAGAAAATCATGAAAATGAAGTTACATGGTTCAGAAATGATGTCCCTGCGAAGGAAATTGCAAAGGAAGTTCCAGATGGAGCGAATGATTAAGTCAGGTGTTCTTTGTTATTGCTTAAGGCCTAAGTATATGGTACGAAATAAAAAACTATAATTAAACTTTAACAACAATTTAATTTGGCTTGAATTACAGACGGTGAGTATATGATAAATATTCATTTTATGCCTTAAATTCTAGAGTCTGTTTAATTTGGTTTAGTTTATTAAATGTAAGTGTTAAAGATAATATTTAGATTAAAATTAGAAATGTAAGATGAAGTAGCTGCTATACTTGGTTTGAGTTGAAATTATTGCATTTGTAATCGGCTTTGAATAATCTGTATATTGTGTGGCTTTGTTTTCTATGCATGTAGTTGGTTAACCTGTTTTATATATTTAACATGGTAGTTTTAGATCATTTTTTAAATTTACATTATTGTAGTTTTTATTTCTCTCCACCTTGTTACCTGGTAGTTTCAGATTATTGTAGTTTTTTTATATCTCTAACATGTCTTTATATTTTTATAGCATGACTGATTCAAGATATACCATCCACTTGCACCATACCGGAGATTTCAAAAGGACTAAATACACCGGTGGCTCACATGTCACATATGACACGGATGCTGACAGATTTTCATATTCTGTACTCATGGATTGGATTAAAGAAGATCTCAAGTATGATGAAATTGGGGGAGTATATGTCAAAAAAGGGAAGGGAGGTGGCTGGACATTGATAAGAGATGATAGCAACATGTTTCAGTATATTCATGAAAGTAATAGTTCAGAAGTGAATTTTTTAGTTGACTGCATTGTTGACAAAAGAATAGCCCCAATGGCGCAGATGCAGTCGTTTGTGATTGTAAGGCCAAGAGCATGTATTGTAGAGAATAATGCAGAACAGCGTAAATTTGTGACCTTGAAAGACATCACTGATGAGAAGGAACGAAGGTTAACTTCAAGAAAGAAACTACAATTTAGTTCTACTATTCCGAGTGTTGTTCCAAGTGCTACAAAAAGGGGAACAAGGTCAAAAGCTCTGCTGGAGGATGTAGAAACAGGGAAGGTGGTAGAAACAGAGATGTTGATAGAAACAGAGAAGGCGGTGGAAACAGAGAAGGCGGTGGAGACAGAGGACAATAGTGAGCTGATAGGGTTGGGAGAATATTTGAGGAGATGGGAAATACCTGCAGAAGATACAGTAGACAATGTTGGGAAGCAAGCACTGGCAAAGATTACAGTTGAAGATGAAGGATGTACCGAATATGAAATTAATCGAAACAAGAATGTTGCGGAACTTCAGAAAAAGGTTGATGAACTCAGACTAAAGCAGATGGTAGCTGACATGTTTAAAAAGAACCCTCAGCAGAAAAATAAAAAGCTAATGAGTGCTCGAAGTGGAAGTGAATCATGTTTTCCAAATCCAGAGGTCGGACCGGAAAATGATGAAGCTGACATTATCACATCAAAGGTAGAAATTATTGTTTTATTTCTAATTCTTCTAGCATCGTATAATTTATTATAGTCACCCGCTCATTAGCTGACTTCTACATTTTTAGAGATAAAAAAAGGTGCATATACCTGAGGTCGGAGCTGGCCCAAGAACTCGTTCCCGCGCTAATAAAATTGCAAATGTTCCTGAGAAGAACGTAGTTGGTGGTTCAGTTGCTGCTGAGGTATTATTATTTTTTTGTCTTTAGTTTTTTAAAAACATTGTATTAAATCTTGATTCCAAGACTGCAATATTGTAGGTTAATTATTTTAGGAAAATAATTGGGAAAAATAAAAAAAATAGAAAAATATTGCTAAGTAGTTGAAATATTTATATACACGTGGTAATTTCTCTTTAGGAAAATGAAGAATCACCAGTTCCTCTTGGAGAAAAGCTGAGGCAGCTGAAAACTGCAACTCCTGGTTCAATGGAAGCATACAACATTCTCAGAAAACGTCAAAAAGCTCAAGTGGAAATTGAGACTAGCCAGTCACAATCCCAGCCAGAGAATTTGCAAACACAAACTACTGGTTTTCTTCTTACATATCAATTTCTGTTTTAATTTTACACCAAGGACATTAGATTTATGTATCGTTTGGTTGGACAGATGCGCCTCAAGAGTTGACTGAGAAAAAAAGGAAGAGGGTAAAGACAAGAATGGATCATGTCCATACAAGAAAGGAGAAAAAAGTGATTACAGTGAACAACAAGTTCCAACCTATATCAACTGATGACAAGTTATTATCTGAGTTCAGCCACTTTCTAGGGACAATGGTAAGGGATTATGTCTCACTAACTTGTGTTAGTTGGACTAAAGTTCCTAACAAAGAACTCATGTGGGAGTATATCAAGGTAATTTTGTATAATCATTTGTTGTATTTTTGAAGTAGTTCATAAATGTTAATTTGTAAGAATTTAATTTAAGAATCGTATATTTTCCTTAGGATAAATACGTTGTTCCTGAACATTGTAAGAAGTGGGTATTTAGAGGAATGGCTGACCAGTTTAGGACGTACAAAAGTCGCGTCAAGGCTACCCATTACACTGCTTATGCATCAGATGAAAAGAGATTGAAAAATAGGCCTAGGGAAATTCCTCTTGCTGACTTCAAGATACTTTTAAATTATTGGGCTGATGAGAAAGTGCAGGTAATAATATTGTTGTTAATAATGTCGGTTAAATTATTTGACTGATCAACCAACAGTCATTGTTAATGCAGTATGCTTTTAATCATTTTTTGTAGGAAAAGGCTGAAAAAAATAGAAAAGCGCGAAGCAAGGTTGAAGACACACATACTACCGGTCCTAGGAGTTTCGCCCAAATTCGAAACAAAATGATAATAAAATGCTATAACATGTATTTTATTTTGTAATTCCGGTATGCTTTTACATTATCTATGTCATTATTTATGCAAGGTACTTGAAAAGGAGGCGGTGGAACCTCCGAATCCGGTTGATTCTGAGAATACTGATGAGGAACCTCCAGCGCCGATATCTGATGCTCACCTTTTTATAGAAACCCGCAAACGGAACCCCAAGCGTGAGTACAAGGTCCCCGCTGAGGCGGTTTTGAAAAAAATTGTAAGTAAAAATTTTAATTTTGGTTAAGCCCTTTGAAATGTGGATATATATTGGTCTGGTGACTAATTAACGTTATTGCAACATAATTGGGGTGGGATTATACTACATGTATTTAAATATAAATAAATAAAAAGGTTATGTAAGTAAAGTGCATGTTTGTGAATTGTTGTGGTAAAAAAATTTATTTAAGCGATTAAGGCACTGAATTGTTGGTTAATATTCGACTGCTTGGCCGTAATATTTTGAACTGACTTGTTGGTTAAGGCACTGAATTGTTGGTTAAGGCACTGAGTTTCACATTTGCTTGGTTGTAATATTTGCATAAACGTGACTGGGGCAATGATACTTAGATTTAAAAGTTTATGTGCACAGGATGACATTGGCAAGATTCTCAAAATCGGAGGAGATGTTGAAGCTGCGAATAAGCTTGTTTATGGTAGTAAGGAACACGGCCCGTCCTTTCTTGTTGGCAGGGTTTGTAAGAAAAAAGATGTTAAGGGAAAGTCTTCTGCTTCAGCTGTTCAGGATGACCAGTACGAGGCGCAGCTTACAGCAAAGATCCGTGCTCAGTTAGAAAGAGAGATGGAAGAGAAATTTGACAGAAAAATTCAAGAGACAATGAGAAAGTTAGCGGAGAAGAATCCAGAACTGAAAGTCTTTGACGAGGGCAACTCCAGTGGAAACGGTACTAACACAGGAGATGGCGACTCTGGTGGAAATGATGAATCTGGTGGAAATGAGGGCGACTCCAGTGGTAATCATGATTATGGCGACTCTAGTGGAGAAGATGACAATACTGATGTTTGATCAACATGTTTCTTAAGCAAACTCTGTTTAATTTAAGTAAACACGTAATCTTCTGGGAACTTTATGCATATTAGTAACTAGTTGGTGCTCGTGGCGGTTAGACTTTTTATCTGGATTAGTTAAACTAGTACTTGGAATTTGGTTATTTTTGTTTGTTGGGAGCTGGAACTTTAAATTTGTTGGATTGTCGGACTTGTGCTTTTGCCAACAGTTATCAAGTTCAGTTAGTATGCATTTAGGTTTTAATCTTGCAAGTTGTTTTATATTTTGTTTACATCTTGAAAATTAACAAAACCAATTGATATTTTAATGTTGGCTAAAACAGGAAAAAATGTTACAATAAATATAAAAGTGTAACAACAGAGACCAGGATGTTTATAAAGAAAGTGTTACAATAAGCTCTAAAAATGTTACCAAAAGAATATAATTGTTTTACCATATAGTGTTACAATAGAAAAAATGGTGTTACAAAAGAGTTTAATGCAACATTTTTATTGGTGTTACTAAAGGTTCAGGGGTGTTGCAACAGAACTGTGGTTACACATGAATAGTGTTACCATAGAAACGTAATGTGTAACCATATGGGGTCTATAGTTACATCTTTATGTGTGTTACCACAGGTTCCAAAAGTGTTATCTTAGACCCCTATTGTAGCACGAGCAAATCCAACACCACTAAAATTTCAAAAAGTGTAACCATTGCCCTATTTTTTGCTTTAAGTAACACTTTTTGGCCATTTTTACACTTTTTTTGGGGTGTTGCTAGAGGTCATATATGGTGTAGTGTTTGTGAAACAGTCCTGTCTTTGCTCGAACTAACCCACATGTATGATCTCTGGATAAAATTTTAATGCATGTAGCATTGTTGTCATAAAAAAGAGTTGCGTCTACTATGATCTTCAATGTGTGTTGTTGAGGCTTCACCCATATTTCTGCTTCGTCTCCATGTACTGCAGGATGGAGAGGGACCTTGTAGAATCTATTTTGGGTCGTCTTCCATTGTGAAAGATATTTTGTAGTAGCTGCAACCACTTTACCTGGCGTCGAATATTTTTGATTCCAAAACACGTTATTTCTGGAATACCAAATTATCCAATAAAGCATAATCATTTTTTTCATGTTCTCCAGTGTCTCTTGCAACAAGCAACGTTCAAACCAATCTGTGAACTCTCAACTCTGATCAAAACTCACAATATGTTGGAGAATTTTCCAATATTTAACTGCAAAAGGGCATTGAATAAATATATGAGTTGTAGTTTCAACTTCAGTCTTATAAACCTCACACAAAGCATTAATTTGAACTCGTTTCTGTTATAACTGTGTTTATGTGGGTAACCAATATGCCAAAGCCCTCCACATTAAACTAAGAGCCTTTTGAGGCGCCTTAATTTGCCAAATTGACTTCCAGATGTTGTTAGTGTCTTGACTCTCCCCCTTCTCCTTTTTGAAATTGCAACAATATATCTGTAGACACTTTTAACAGTATATTTTCCAGTAATCTCCCACTCCCATTGTAGCATATCCTGTCCAAATTCTCCTCAATATGAGTTGCTCTGATGCACTCTTGATCTCTGTTGTTGAAGATAGCTGATATGACTTCCCAGTCCCAAGCTCGTGTACTTGTGCTCATTAAGGAAACAACTTTTTGGTTATCAATAAAGAGAGGTATGGTCGTAATGCAAACATAATTTTCATTCTCCAACCATGGTTGCCCAATAATTGTAATATCATTTTCCGTTCATATCCTCCACCTTGATTCATCTAAGGTTACACTTTTTGCTTTCATCACACTTTGCCAAATAAAGCTCGGGTTGCTTCCCAGTTTAGCATCCAAAAAGCACGTGTCTTTGAAGTACCCGGCCTTATAAATTCGTGCAGTCAAGCTAGTGGATTTGCGATTAATCTCCAACATTTTTTCCCTAACATTGCCATGTTGAAATCTCGAAAGTTCCGGAAACCTAAGCCTCTAGAATGCTTATATTTAGTCATACGATCACAGGCCATCCAGTTAATTTTAGAGATGTTCTACTGTGTTGTATTCCACCAAAAAAATGCTAACACCTTCTGAATTTCTTTTGTAATATCCATAGGCAATAGGGAACACATCCATAGCAAATACTTGTAATGACTGAGCTGATGTTTTAATCAGAACCTCCTTGGCCAGTCTAGATAACTTCATTGGCTTCCAACTCTGAATTCTAGCTTTTACACGGTCCTTCAGATAGCCCAAAATCACTGATTTCTTCCTACCTAGGATATTAGGGAGTCCCAAATATGTACTAGATTCATCTGCTTCCTGCATGCCAAGTTGTTGACATATTGCACGTCTATTATACTGAATGTCGTTGCCACTAAAAAAGAATGAAGATTTGTCTTTATTAATTTTTTGGCCTGATGCAGTTTCATAAACCTCCAGTAATTCTAAAACTTTCCCTGTTTCATTCATGCCCATTTTACAGTACAGATAGTTGTCATCCGCGAACATCATATGAGAGATAACCAGAGCTTTCTTGTAGATTCTAATTCCCTGTAGCCACTTTATTTTTTCGTATTTGTGAATCAATGCAGATAATGTGGGGCCCTCCAAACCCGGGTCAGAAGTTTGGGGTCCACACACACACCTTATTTATAACCTGCTTATAACAATAATAAAGATAATAATAATAATATGCAGTGACCCTACTTACCAACTACCTTGGATCGCAATAGGTTAAAGTATGCACACAAGCCAAACACACTAATATATTATATACCGATCAAATCTCAACCATTCAAACTCAAACTGAGTATTAAACATTAATACAAACTTTTACAAACTTAAATTATTCCAAAAGAAGCCTACTAGCTCAGCTTCCTCAACCTGAACCCCTAGCTCTCGCGCTGGACTGGGGATCCTCGCTACCAACTGGTTCCTTTTTAACTGGAAAGAATATAAATAACATCGCACAAATGAGCTAACTAGCTCAGCAAGTCACAATGACAAAACTGAGAATAATGATCATCAGGTAAATATGGTTATGATATCAAGTGAACAATGGATTATGACTTAGAATTGGATATTATACTTTTATTTTAAAAACCAAGGTTAGGCTGCTGATCAGTCACGCACTAACCCCGAGCAAAGCACACAACATTGCTCTAACTACTGGATCCAAGGCACACATTGGCCTAACTTGACCATTATATGGTCTGACCACGAATCTGGTCCACATTTTTATAAAAACAATCCAATTCTAACATAATAACAGAATAAGCAATAATAAACAATAAACAGAATCATTAACAACATTGGATGTTCCATAATAAAATGGTTTCAGTGTTCATAAGGATTAATATGGCATTTTCAAAGCTTAGATGTTGGGTAATGAAAGAATTGGATAACAAAGGAATCAGTGTTTCAAGGTTTCAAGTATTTTGCCTTTCAAAACATAGGATACAATGGTTTGAGTGTGTGGATAATTCGATTCAGTGTTCGGTATTTAGTTTGTATGTATTTGTGGAGTAGTATCATATATTTGTGATTCGTGTTTGGGTATACAACAATCAATGGTCTAGAAAGAATCAGGTTTACGGCTCAAGATCAAAACTGGAATCAGGGTTTAGGTTTCAGTGCTTCAAAGCACTTGTAATATCATCAAGACTACCAAGTATTACAATATCTCGAGAAAGTTCAGAACACTTGCCTGGTATTAGCTTACTACACTGCACTCGCTTCCAATCTCAACCGTCTTACTCCTCAACTACCTGTTTCCCTTTCCTACGTCTTGCCTCTTCTGCTCACATATCATAAGCATCTATCAATATTCAACTCATATGATTATATTCAACATATACTTATATCTACCCTTCATTTCACCCAAATCCGATTAACGGATTGAAAGTTACGCAATAAACAAGTACTCATCGAATATACAGACCGACAGTCAACCAACAAGTCACATATAACACATAATACGTCACATAATCAATGACATATCATTTATAAATAAGTTTCGGGTCATAAATAGGCTTTCTGGTAATTAAAATGATTTTTAAAATATTTTTCGGAATTAAAACGGGTCGTTGGATCAATTTTGAAGTAATAAACAGGGTTCGGTTGGCCAATTCTGGCTCCGAAACAATTTTATAATAATCATCGAGCCTTGGAAATAATTTAAAATAATATTTTAAAGCTCGAAACTATTTTTCGGAATTTTTAAATCATTTTTAAATAATTAAATCTAATTAAATAATTAATTAAAATCAATTAATAATTAATTAAATCAATTAATCAATTAATTTTCGAATTAATTGACCAATTAATCAATTAAAAATTAACTGAAATTAATTAACTAATTAATTCAGATTTATTTTTGAATTAAAAATAATTTTCGGAATTAAAATAATAATTTTTAGAATTTTCAGAAATTAAAAACGAATTTTTATAATAAAAATAAATAGAAAATATGATTTTTAAATAAATTGTAAACAGGATTCCTAAATTTGCAAGTTTTGGAAACCTGGGGGACCAAACTGTATCGTTTTCAAAACTATAGGTACTAAACTGTAATTTTCCAGGGGGGTCGCCGGAAAATAATCGGGGGTGGCCGGAGAACTCGCCTCCGGCATCCTCCCACCACCATCACCTCCAGATTTACTCTACACAACACCAGGAACTTGTTCATGCAATCAAATCATTCAAATAGCCCCAGACTTGGCCGGAAATTGGCCAAGAACATCGCCGGTTTCAGGCGAACATTGGAAATTTTAAAAACACAACTCCCTTCGATTCAGACATCCTCTGTTAATGAGCTATATATCAATCGATTGCCAATTTCATAAGGAACACAACCCACTATAATTCAACACCAACCCCTAAATCAAAAACCCCCAAATTTCAATTGAAAACATTCATACGGGTTATAAACCCTAATTTTAAAATTCGAAAATCAAACTCAAATTTGAACATGTTATTGAACTCCAAATCAGACGTATAATATATCAAAATCATCAGGAAAACAAGCTCTACAACATGCAATCATCAAATCATACAAACAATCATCCGAACAAAAATTTATATTTTTAATAAAATTAATTCGAAAATAAATAAAAATATAGAAAATAAACCTTGATTTCTGCAGTAAAACGAAGCTCAGAATCTGATAGAACACTTCAAATCCTTTGGATTGAGTACTCGAGCTTTGAAAACAGAGATCGGTAATGCCTTCGTTTTGCTGTTTGATTCTTAGAACAGTTTATGAAACTAGGGTTTTTCTCTGAAAATTATATAATTATCTGTCTATAAATGATTTTGATACGAAATAAAATACGGGAAAAGGTTATTTATATTTACGAAAAATTAGTATCCCGTTGGATCATTCCGGATATAAAATGGTACGTTTATTTATAAAAATTGATCCAAACGGTATCGGTTTTCGGGATAATTATCCAAATCAGTACAATTTGTACTGCGGTCTTGTTCTCAGCGCCTGGTTACACGTATTACGAGGTGATAATTGTGATAGTTTAATAAAAAGCTCCCGTTTATCGAAAATACGATTTTATTGATTTACCGAAACGAATATTGTATCGAAAATGTTGCGTCGGGACCCGCGCAGGACAAACCGTACGCCGGATCGAAAAAGTCAAAACATGGAAAATGCTCGGAATATTGCAATTAGGTTAGGAAGAAGTTCTCGGAAGAGTTTCGGGTTCCAAAAACGTAACAACGGGTGACGTCGGTTGGTTCCCGTTTTTATAAAATAGATTTTAAATACCCGGAAAGAGATTTTATAAATTTCATATGATTCTTATAAATTCATAAATCAACATAAAAATAATTAGGAAGATATGACAATTATCTATATTTTATTTTGGACATATAAAAATTAAAATACTCAATTAATATTATTTTTGAATATCCAAATACAGATAACACTTAACAATTAATTCACAGAATAGATACTGAACACATATAATAATTATTTAATAGCAAAATAATTACACGATATATCCCGGATATTACAGATAAGCTTTTTGCACAAATAATAAACAGATAAAGGAACAGGGGGTCTACTTGTCGAATACCCCGGCTAGGCACAATAAGTCCTATGACATGTGCTCCATGAATAATATTATACGAAACCAACACAACACATTGCATAATCAAATATTTCCGCCACTAAGCAAATCCCATTTTAAGTAAAATACCTCTCAAAAAATTTCATTCAACCTGATCATATGCTTTGCACATATCTAGTTTAAGTTCCATATACCCTTATTTCCCAAACTTCTTGCATTCCAGATAATGTATCACCTCAAAGCTAACCATAATGTTATCCGAAATTAACTGCCCAGGTAAAAAAGCACTCTGAGAGCTTGATATGACTGAGTCTAGGACTATTTTTAGTCGATTTGCAAGCACTTTGGTTACTATTTTTCATCATCACGTTGCACAAAACTATCGCTCTTAACTCTGTCAAGCTTGATGGATTCTTTTCCTTCGGTATGAGCACAATGTTTGTTTTATTTAACTCTTTCATCATCTCTCTTGTAGTAAAGAAGTGTTTCACTAGCTGTATGACATCTTGGCCTACAATGTTCCAAGGTTTCTGAAAGAAGACCGGGGTCATGCCATCTGGCCCCAGAGCCTTGTCTGGATGTATTTGAAATGCAACAAAACGAACTTCCTCATCTGATACTGGGTTCAGTAGCTTCACATTTTACTCTTCAGTAATCATTTTTGGAATACAATCTAGTACATTATCTTCATGCGTGTTAGTTGTTGTGAACAGTTGCTGGTAGTGGCTTTTGATGAGTTCATGTAATCCATTCTCTCAATCGAACCACTGCCCTTCCTAATTTTTCAATCTCTGAATCATATTTGTGCATCTAGAATTATTACAAGAAGCGTGAAAAAACTTCGTGTTCTTGTCACCAGCATGGAGCCATAATTATTTAGAACGTTGTCTCCAAAATATCTCCTTTTGATCTAACACTAAAACAGTCGCTTCTTTGCATTCATGTATTTCTCCATTGATTTCTGATCTCTTCCATTTCTTGTCAGCTTCAATCTCTGCTTGCATTCCTTTATTATTTTGTTAAAGCATATCCTGATTTCCTTTCCCCAATAATGTAGGTTTTGAGCACATTTATTTATTTTACACAACACACTATCCTCAGATTCTTCCTCACAACACTCTCTCACCATTTGGCCACACGTTGGTTCAGTGAGCCATGCGTTTTCAAATTTAAAAGTGAAAGCTTTTTTACCCAAATTTTCACCTATGGGTTCATCAAAAAGGGGTTGTGGTTAGATGGTAACCCCTCTAGGTTATAGACTTTAGTCATTGGGATATTATTCAACCATGCTACATTTTCCAACATCCTGTCTAATCTTATATTAATCCATTGGTCCATGTTTCTCCCTCTTTCCCACGTGAACTGGTGTCCCACAAAGTCTAGATCGTGTAATTTCGCGTCTCTTAAACATTCATTAAAACCTTCAACAATCCATTGAGGATAAGCATCCCCCCCTCTTTTATCTTGTTGTGAGGTAACATTGTTAAAATCCCCAACTAAATACCATGGTAAGTCTCCATAAATCCTTGCCTTCCATTTTCACAGTCACGTCAATATGACTCTTAGACATACTCATAAGGTTAACCTCCTCGGCATTTTTCCACAACAAAGTTATTCCTCCACTCTTTCCTATGGATCAACAATAATCAATCCTTTGAATCCTAATCTATCACAAAGTTCTTCCATTTTCTTACGCCTGGTAATGGTTTCACAAAAAAAAATACATTTTGGTTGTTCATTCTGAATTACATCTTGAAGGAACTGATTTTTTTCAGGTGCACCCGATACCCGGCAGTTTCAAGCTAAATAATTCATAATGAGCAGCGGGCCTGCATTGCAGCACCCGCCAACAACTCATTTTTTAAATTACTTGAGTTCTCATCAACTACGTCCATGTTTATTTCTTCCTCTGTTTTCTTTTTTTCTTCTGTGATTTGTTCCAGACCCAATCTACGTCTCTTTGGGTCCACTTTGATAATTTTTTGTGAGTCCATCCCATTATATATTCCCTCCACCTGATTTTTAAAATTTTATTATTTCCAGCATTAGTAACAATTTGCTTTGTTGTACCTCCTATATATCCTCCTTTACTGACCCCAAACTTATCTCATTTATTTCCTCCCGTAATTTCAGTACTTTCAAACACAACCATATCCAATCCAATCCCCTGTTTTGTGCTGGTTTGTTGAGATTTTGCACTAGTTACGGATTCCATCTTCTATGAGCTAGCACCACCATCACCACCGGAATTTGTTGCTTGAAACGAAGCTGGATTTCTCAGCCACCTTGATCCCATTGTATGTGATTTTCTCCTCAGTTCTGCAAGTAGCCAGGACCCATAAGCCTTCTCAATATTCTCTACTGGTATTTCAAATAGTTATTCATATAATTTATCCCCATGACCAACCATACCACATATAAAACAAAACTTAGGGATTGTCTCGTATTTAAAATTAACCCAACCCCAATTTTTTTCCGATTTCTTGAGTTTCATACTTCTTTTGATGGTGATCTCTAGAGGCAATGAGACACGCACTCGCAAATACTCTCGTCAAACACTGATGAAGTTGTTCGTGTCACTTTCGATAAACTTGTCGATATAGTTTCCCACATCAGTAACAACCCGTAAGGACATTAACCCAGCGCTCATACCATGCAATTGGACCATATGTCAAGCTTGTTAATCGCCATTATTCTAGGATTGTCCCCTTCCCTTAGCCTTTCTAGAACCATATGAAACCTACCAAAAGTCCATGGGCTACCTTCCAATACTCTTTTAATATCAACCTCATGATAGAACGGAAACAAGAACTTGTTACTCTCAAGTTGTTTTACATACAACCCTCTTCCTGGTCTCCACAAATATGCCATTTTATGATGCATAGCTTGAAATTTTTTGGGAGAATCCGTGAGAAATCGTCCAACCAGATACCACCCAATGTCAATTTCGCTTAGGTCATCAGAAGTTTCTTCATAGCTCAGTCCTCCACGTTCCTCTTCATCGATACTGACCATTGCAAATGGTTCCACCATCTCATGAAGAGATTTGTCTCCTCTCGCCATAATGATACACAAGACCAAACAAGACTAAACTGAAACAAAGATAACAAATACTGTAACGTGACTAGTGGGATTCACTTAACAAGAACTAACCATGTTAAATGACAAGACAGAGTTTTTAACCTAACCTAACACACCTGGAAACAAAGCTTGAACTGTGCCTTTTACTAAATTAATTTTTTTAAGAACCTTAAAAAACACAAACTCCAGTTACATAGCACTGAGAATTAGTAAAAATACATCTCATAAATTTAAATAAATGAAATTTTGATGACATAAAGTTCATCAACGAATTGTCTTACTTTTTTTCTTTTCATGCATACTGTTAAAGTTGGCTTTGATAATTTAAGTGGTGAGAGTTTATTTTTTGGTAGAGTTCGATTCTCGCTCACCCCGTGAATTTTGAGATTAGATACTTATTGTATGGTATATAAGCCTTACTAAAAAAATCAAAACTATATTATTATAACGAAAAAATTTGAAGTTTGTTTATAGGGATATGCATCGGGTCAATTCAGGGTCGGGAAGTGTTATCACCGCACCGAACCCTGAGCAAGGATTCTTTTCCTATCCACTCCCCGCCCGAACGGTAATTCCCGCGGGATTCGGCAAATAATTTAAAATAATAATTATATATTTTGTAATAAGTTTTTATGATTAAAAACAATCTACTAATTCGTATTATATAAAAATATTGATATTATCTCAATTTTTTAACATTAAATCATATTGAAATTAATTTATAATATAAAGAAATGACAGATTAAAAATTAAAAATATATATTATATTATATTATAAAAAATGATCAAGAAAAGTATAGATTACTTATATATATATACACATACACACATAATCGGGGTCGTGGAGACACTAATTTTAGACTTCGACGCGATCCCCGAAGTTTTTATAAAAAAATCTTGTTCCCCGCCCCCAAAGAATTTCCTGAATCCCCGACCAGAACAGGGCGGGGATCGTATCGGGGTCAGGCAAGGCGAGATTAATGCACATCCCTATTTGTTTGATTAAGACTAAAAAATGAAGAGTGAAAAAAAATGAATATATTCATTACTAATTCGGCTCACTCCTCAATTGTTAACACTTAGGTTGATTAAGTGGATTTTATATACGTGAGGTGAGTGAAATAAATTGGAATATCATTGATTAAATTAATAAGAGTGCAAGACATGTTAAAAATAATAAAAAATGACATGATTGCTTAAAACATAATAATAAATGAGGTACATTCAGAAAAGTATCATGATAAAAACTAAATTAGCCAATATAAGGGTGTAAATTATTGTCTAATTTAATAAAACTTTTAGTACTAAATTTCTTACTTTAGAAATATACTTAATAACAAATAATGAAATGTACTATATTTAATACATTATTATACTAAATAAAATTTAAATATTTTATTTTTCAAAGTCAGTGTACGACTAATCCAAATCATTGTTAAAAAACTCGACCGTCTTAGCTAAGATATCGACTAAGTACACATAATCAAACTTATTCACAAGATAATTTTTCATTAGTAGAATAAAACCCGCTTTTGAGTCTAACTCGAGTCAAACTCTGTTCTACTCGGATCAAAAATTAAAAAGTCTAAAAATTAATAAATGGTAAAATACTATTGAACTAATATAATTATTTAATTATTTAAGAGTATTACAAAATTTACTCATTCACCTCATTATCTAATCTATAAATGCCCGATTTCATTAAAAATTAAAGATTTTCACATTCATAATGAATTATAATTAATATTTTTTCGTTATCTGGGATATGTATAATAATGATAAGAATAAGAGTAATATATATTGTTCTACTTGGTTTCATCTTTAAAGTAATATATAATTTTTATATTATACATATCTATACTAATAAATTACTTTTAAAATTTAACTTTTTAATATATTTGATTTTTAATCCGAATACTTATTCCAAAAACTCCCGAATTAAACTGAATACCTTTTATTCGGTAAACTCAATAAGTTAAAATTAATTAAACTGAATTATGATTTTTTTAAAATAAATCCAAATAAAGTATTAAGAAATATTTAATGTTATAAAAAATATAAATCATGACAATTAACAAAATAATTTATATGTGTGTTTTTTTTGCTTAAAAGATAAGTAAATCAATATATATAAAAGAAAAAATATTACAAGAAGTGTTATTTCATGAATTATAATATAAAATTAAAATTTTACTTTTTAGCGACACACACATATTAAGAGTTTGATTAAAAATATAAAAGACATAATAGCATAGTGGTACTGTAGTGCGAGAACTAATGGTTAGACTTTGGTTCGATTCCCACAAACATCAGATTTTAATTACAGTCAATATAGGGACAAATCTATCATTTCACTGAGAATAAAAAGTCTCACTATTTTTATCCACATGTTCTTCTATTATATATATATATATATAATAGATAGATAGATCGATAGAAGTAATAGATAAATAGGTAGAAATAATAGATAGATAGACGGGAAAATAAGAAATAATGTGAACGTTTATTTTGTTGGCCTTGTTTGTCAAACAGGTTAAAGTAAAAACTAGTATAATAGCATGTGCGAGGCACGGACCATTCTCTATTAGTCATCAAAATATATGTCGACTGTCATTTTGGATGTGAGATGTTAAGCAATGAATTTTGTTTTGTAATTAAATTTCTACGTTCTGAATCATGCAAGCTGAATGTGAAAGAAGTAGGATAAAACCGAAAACTTAAAGTTACTATTATCCAAGACATACAATTACATTTATATATCTTTTACGAAAAGGAAAATAAATTGTAAAATATAAAGTTCTAAGATATGGATATAGAATACATAATATCTTTTTATATTAAAAGGAAAAACAACTTTGTGGGCGATTCAAGATCCTTCTGTTTTTTCAACTTTGTACTGGAATCATTATTGTTGTCAACTTTTATAAGTGGTAATCAATACAAGACATATGTGACAATGTATTTCTCAAAGTGTTGGATAACGAATTATATTTATGATTTTAACCTGGAATGCACAAAGTTTCAGAATGATATTCTTGATATAATAGTGTATTTCTCAAAGTATTTTTATGATATTTTCTCAAAGTATATTTTTATGATATTTTTTCAAAGTGTATTTTTCAAAGTGTATTTCTCAAAGTATTTTTATGATATTTTCACCGTGTTAAATATTAAAATGGTCACTGAAATGGAGCTCATTTATCATTTTGTCCACCGATCTCAACAAGTTATCATTTACAGTCACTTAAGGTGGTCTAATTATCAGTTTTTCTAGCTTTCAATTTTAAAAATAGGTGTAAATATATTTAAAAATTAAAAAAAAATAAGAAACCAATATGGCCATTAAAATTATATACAAAGTTTCGTTCTTAGATTTTATCATGAAAAAAGAAATAAAAAGTTACTTTTATTTTTTCAAAAACTTTAGTTCGGGTTTTGTTAGAAAATAAAATGTATAGTAGTTAATAATTTATTTGAAGTGTAGTAAAAATATCACTTGAAACAGCTTATACATGATAGAGTATATATTTATATATATATTTAAAGGATTTTATCCTCATATTTATAATATTATATTATTAATTAGAGTTTATTAATTAGAGTTTATTATTTTATGACAGAAAATAAAGAATTCCTAACTTTATATGGAATTGGGCTTATTTGGACTTAAATTATAAGGAAATTCGGATTTATTGGGCTGCACGCGCATACATCACTGTTTGGGCCGTAACTTGAGTTCTAGACATCAGAATTGGGAGATCTTACAGCCCATGTGAAGCTAAAAGAATTATCTACAGTTTAGAAGTAATCCAATATCAAGAATCCAACTGGAGCGGCCCAGAATCAGGTCTGGAAGACAGGCTACGAATTTTATATCGAAGTCCAGTTTATTTTGGGAAAAGCATTAAAAGTCTTTAATATATATTAGGTTTTATATATTCTATAGAGAAAATCATAACATATTATATTAGAGAATAGAATATAATAGAGATATCCAATATTCTTGAGAGAGAAGGGAGGGGGTAGCTAGAGAGCGAGATTGGGAGAAGGAGCGAAGAGATTCGTCCAGATTTCAAAGGAACTCTTCAAGTTGTATTCTCTGTATTCAAATTCTCAACTCATGAATTGTGGTTTTAATATATATTTATTTTCTTCATATATCATGAGTAGCTAATCCCTTAATCCACGAGTTGGGTAGTATTCTTTGGCTTTTTGTGCTTGTTTAGTTATATTGTGAATTTCTTGTGATTGTTAATCTTTCATTGAGGGCTTAACACAATTGAGGGAGTCGCGAACCTTTGATTGTATCTATAAGAATTATAACGAACCGGGAGAGGTCTAGAAGAATTAGCTACAGTTTATGCGTGTATAATATGATTGGCAAAGTCTTTTGACGGTCGTAACTGACTTACACTAAGGAGCCACCCGACCTTAGACCGAGCTTGTGAAGTCTTATGGCGGTCGTAACTCACTTACACTGAGAAGCTACCCAACCTTAGACCGAGCAATAATAAAATTCATATGTACATATAGCTGTAGTATGGTAGAAATAAAGAAAAACATGGAAATCCCTTGCTAAACTTGAACGATGGCAAGTGCTAAGTAACGAAATGTTTAAGATCTATTCTAGTTCTCAACTTGGGAGCTATTAACTCGCATGACTTATCATGTTGAAACTTGTATGTCTTTGTTCTTGGTTCATTAGAGAGCTTTTTGTTAAGCTAAGCACACACACACACACACACTCTGTACTTGTGTTAACTATATGATGATATTGTGTGTGAGCTTGATGGGTCTAAATTTGTTGCATATTCTGAAGGTTATATCTGACTTGGCATAGACTATTATATTTGAGATCCGTTGTATTGTCGATCATTTAGGTGCATTCATGTAGTTACATATTGCATGGGTTAGATGGATTTTGTGGGTACATTCACTATAGGCCCTCACGAGACCTTACTCGTCCACTAGGGCTACCTTGGGATTTAAAGGGTTTGTTGCATATGCCAAATGCAATCGTGATCACCTTACGAAAGTGGTACCAGTTAATAATATATTATATTAGTTTGCACGAGTACGTGCAAAATACTAAGTGTGGGGATATTTGATAGAGAATATATTTATATATATATTTAAAGGATTTTATCCTCATATTTATAATTAGATATTATTAATTAGAGTTTATTATTTTATGACAGAAAATAAAGAATTCCCAACTTTATATGGAATTGGGCTTATTTGGACTTAAATCATAAGAAAATTCGGATTTATTGGGCTGCACGCGCATACATCATTGTTTGGGCGGTAACTTGAGTTCTAGACATTAGAATTGAGCGATCTTACAGCCCATGCGAAGCTAAAAGAATTATCTACAGTTTAGAAGTGGTCCAATATCAAGAATCCAACTGAAGCAGCCCAGAATCAGGCCTGGAAGACAGGATACGAATTTTACATCAAAGTCCAATTTATTTTGGGAAAAGTATTAAAACTCTTTAATATATATTAGGTTTTATATATTGTATAGAGAAAATCATAACATATTGTATTAGAGAATAGTATAGAGATATCCATTATTCTTGAGAGAGAAGGGAGAGAGGCAGCTAGAGAGCGAGATTGGGAGGAGCGAAGGGATTCGTCCAGATTTCAAAGGAACTCTTCAAGTTGTATTCTCTGTATTCAAATTCTCAACTCATGATTTGTGGTTTTTATATATATTTGTTTTCTTCATATATCATGAGTAGCTAATCCCTTAATCCAAGAGTTGGGTAGTATTCTTTGGCTTTTTGTGCTTGTTTAGTTGTATTGTGAATTTCTTGTGATTGTTAATCTTTCATTGAGGGCTTAACACAATTGAGGGAGTCGCGAACCTTTGATTGTATCTATAAGAATTATAACGAACCGGGAGAGGAGTTATAATTCCAGTAAATGATATGATAGACACAATTTAAGTATTAGATCCGGAGATTGATATGAGAATTGTGAAACATGTAATCCTTGGTTTTTAATAGTCTATAATTGTACTTTGTATGACCATGGGATTGGCGTTCAATGGATATTTGTAGTCACTACCTTGGGAGAGGATTTTATAAACAATAGAAGGATTGTTTTTAACAAAATAAGAACAAAAATTAGACATTCATGATAACCATTGAAGGACCCTGATTCTTGGATTGTTTTCCCTCATAGTTATTATATAGTATTATTTACTTATTAGATTATTTAGTTGATAATTACACACATCCACGAATTATTCTCCACACTTCTGAACTGTAAGAGATAAAAGAATTGAAATTGGTGTTGATATTAGTCCTTCCCTGAGAATGAACTTCTAAAAATACACATCAACAATACACAATGATTGTTTAGACTTTTTAGTGATAAAATATTTTGTAGTATTTCAGTTTTTTTCTTTTCAGTCTTTGATGATTCTTGTTATGATAGATATTTTGGGTAGATGTAATCTTTGAGTTAAAGATTTGTCAATACTAATTGTAGTTTATGTAGTTCCAATATTTATGGGTGTATTGTAATTGAAACTTTTTGTATTTGGAATCGACAATATCTCCGTGCAACTTCATTCATATCGTATTAAAGTGTCTGTATAAGATTGTTATATTCATGGTGATGACGTGTAATTAACAATATATGTGTGTCGCATGAGATATGTATTTGAGAATATATTATAGTGATGACTGTGTTGATATTGGTCATATATGGATTGTTTTCTAATATAGTGATTAATATAGCGTTATTTTAATCGTTGACGACTTTTATTCGTGAATGATTTCAGCCTTTCTTCATATACTAATTTAATAATAATATTTATTTATTTATTAAAATTATTTTTATAAATTCGACTCAATTGTCATAACTCAATTGTCATAACTGTCAATTTTATGAAATAATTTTATGATATTTGTCGTGATTAATATGATTATATTTTTATAAATATTATAGAATGGATTCAATCAAATAATATAATTTAGTTCTATCTTATAATTAACTTTAATTAAATATATGTTGTCAGTAATAAATAGGGATAAAATATATCTATTGAGCTATTGTATATATTCCATCGTAAATGTATAATACTTGATTTCAGTTTGATTAACTCTGCTTCATATCGTGTGTATTTGACGAAATATTACATATATGTTAATTTAAAAATATTATTTAATAATATGATAAAAAGTAGCAAATGTAAAAGAAAAATATGATTATAAGTTATTAATAAGTCTCAATAATTGAAATATAAAATATTTATTCGTTTAAAGACACACAAAGATACTTAATATGAGTTTGATTAACAACGCACATGTTATAAGTAACACAAAGTGGTTAGAGCTCTTACAAATCAATTGTAAGACCTAGGTTAGATTTCCTAGAAAAATATTTTTCCAAAAAATAACACATACAAGGGTAAATTAGTCATTTCAATGAGAATAAAAATATCATGATAATTTTATCACCATGTTCTCCTATTATTTATAGAAAAGATGTGTTTTTAATTCATTTATGTGTTTTTGTATATGCACGCTTATTTTTAAATTTATATATTATAAATTTAATATGTTGATTGTGCGATTCGAATCTCACACCCTCTATATAATAATAGTTAAGAAATATGGTTTCCATCAATTTGATCTCATCAATTTAATCTGAAATGGCTGATAATTTTGAATCGAGTGAATTGAGTGACGAGAAGACTATCAACAAAATTTTAGCTCTGCCGGCGATATAAACTCACTTGTTAATTTACCATTTGTAAAAGAAAATCTGGTTAATTTACCTTTCGTTCTTTTTTATATCTAGTCAACATTTTAATTTCCACAAGTCCCAAACAAACAATTAAGTTTCCAAAAATAATAAATCTATACTGTATTATAATAACCGGAATATAATATAATTTGACTCAACTGTTATCCCTTATTTTAGTTATTAAATATAAATAAATTAATTAAACACATGTTTAATTACCAAATTGTTAAACTAAGTCCTTATCCTATAAAATTATGACCACATCTTATCCTATTATTTTATTATAAATTTATAATTATTATATGTTTATATAAATATATAGAATTTATTATATAATTGATTTATTATATAATTGAATAAATAAAAAATATAAAAATATTAACGGAATCCGTGTATCGGACCTGATTTAAGTTGTATAAATAAAACAAGGGATCTTTCGGAACAGAAGTAGTATATATTTTTTATTGAAGAGTGCTGGATAGACTGATAGACATGCATGCAAATAACAACAAATGAAACACCATTCTTGTTATTTATTAGTTCCGCGTCAAGGGGTACACGAAATATATAGCTAGGGGGTGCATGGAAACGGAATCAACAATCACGGTAACAGAAGCACTTCCAGTTGCCTCGTTTGTGACAAGCACCGTGTTTGGCTCCTTCCCATTCCTTGCATTGTTTATCACAGTTTTGTGTGTTTTTGCAATTCCCTGACCATGTCAAGCTTGGCTTTTCGCAGAGAGCCCCATCAACTCCCTTCATTGTTCCTGCAACACCCAAACAATTAACCCCACAACAATAATAATAATAAAACAACTAAACACATTTGTTTATGACAATGAAACTTTTTTATAGGTTTCGTTTCAGTTTTAACGCCTAAACAAGGGGAATAAATTGAGGAGGAACTAATTACCTGTATTAGCAACAAGGATGAAAGCAAGAAATATGGCTAGTAAAATAGAGGAGCTGGTGTTCTTGGCCATGTTTAAAAGATTGTTATGAAAAATGAACAAGATCTCCAAACTAGGCACTACTTATTTGGAAAGTTTTGCTATTTTTGGGAAATAGAGTTTCGTGTTTGAATTATATTGTTAAACCCCAGCCCGCCTTAATTTGTACATGTAACACGTAGCAAAACTCAAGACTACGTGGCAATCTTTGAAGTTGGAACACAAAATGTAATTTTGCAAGTACAAATGTCAAGAAATTTTGTTTTGAATCCAGTCCTATGTGAAGATTATTACGTGGTGTATGTACAAATTTTATCTACTTACTAACTTTATATTGAAAAAAAAGTAAATCCAGATTGACTGCATGTAAAAAATCTAGTTATTAACTTTTATCTAGTTATTAACTTTGTGAATCAATGAGCATTAACCGATCTTCAATTAGACCACAGATCTGAATACATCCAACACACATTTACAAATTTCTGGAAAATCAGGTTCTTCCTGGTATTATGTACTTGCAGAAACTGCTTAATGTATGTCTAGTTTCTACTACATTAGCGTAAATAAAAGGTGAGTTGAAACAAAACTGAGGGACCTTGATTAGTCTATGTACAAAATCCCCCCTTTTAGTTCATCAGCATAACAATGTAGCACATGTTACAAGCTAACATTCTAGGATACAATTCTGAATAACTAGCTCACTATATATCATAACCAATCAAATATCTCTGTTCAACACATAACCAGTAGACACGGCACTGGTTCAAACACACTGGCTCTAACCCCTCTCTCTCTCTCTCTCTCTCGCTCTCTCATGTTCTATAGAATACCCACATCTTAATTAGGAGTCTTCAATACCTTGACGTCACTCATCCCGAGTCCTGACACTGTGTTCGCAATCAACAAATTCTCACAATTCATGCATCATCATACTAAATTCAATCACCTCTTCTCAAATGGTTACTTCGTCAAAGTCAAGGTCCTTATAAATAACTGAATTAACTATATTGGGACTCTCCTACTCATTTTCATCCCTTGTACCCATTGGAAGGGTGACGAGGATAATGCTGTATCCAACTTGCTTAGATGGGGTCGCTACCCACACTCTCGGAGCTCTAAAAGCAACGGTTCATTGTTTGCTCTTCAATCAAATCTGACTACAGCGCTGTAGCTCAGAGTTATTGATAAACTTACACGGCTGGGCATAAGTTTGGTCTTACCAACCTCTACAACGGTGATCAGCTATGATTATCAGTTTATTCGGTGAAAGGTGTAAACTAACTTTTTTCCATGTCAAATTATCACAGAGCAACTTACTGGACAACGGTTCCAAATGCTACTTTCCTAATTATCGACTGATCTTGGTCAGTACCAAATAGTTGGTTCCATCAATTATATAATTTAGTTAGTAGCTGTGTATGTTCTTTTTTTATCATCCTTTCAAATTAGCTTTCAGTTTTGGAAGTTGTTAGACGGGCTATTGTTTTCTTAGACTTAGATTTATAAATTGAGCTGTGTCATTATGAAATTCTCAAGCTTTTGATTCAGTATCTCAACAACTTCAATGTAAAAAGCTAAAATTCAGCAATTGACAACCTTTGTATGCAACAGAAAAATATAACTAGAAGAAGATTGGAAAACCGTGGAAATGTTATTTAGCAGGAAAAAAAAACCGTGAAAATGATAAATACAAGTAACAAGATGGCAATAAAACGCGAAGCAAGCTTCAGAACAACAGTAGAAAAATATAAGTAGCTTAAGCAAGCAAGAAAACCAAGTCATTTAACGGTCATATGTTACTAAATTCACTATTTCCAGTAAATACACTTCGCTGCAAAGTCTGGTATGTTTAATTTCAGTGAAGGGGTCCAAAATCTATACATATTCATATCTTAGCAAGAGTCTAAAATTTCTTCTGGCAGATATAATGGCTGGTATACTGGGCATGACCAAGCAAAAAGGTTACTAAGTATGAACTTGTCCAGGTTTCTAACAATAAGCCTCTTCAGCAAACAAAATTACCTGAGGGCTGAGGGATGAGGGCTGAGGGCAACATTTGTACTAGAATTAAGCTTTTTTCACAGACATTCGAATCGCTGTAAACATTAACAAAAGAACCCTCTTGCTCTTGGACAGTGCTGAATCTCCAACAGCAGTTCCTCACAATTTTATGCATTCATAAAACATGGACCAAGTGATTTAAGAACAAAATAAACATGTTTTATCCTTCTTTATCTAAAATATTTCAGTTCTTGGTCAAACAAACAGCTTCAAAATACACAGAGACTCATTGGGTAGTTTCAAGAATCTCTGTCCAACAGAATCTGGGTTTTTTCTTGAAATTTTAAAAAACGGGAATGATGCAGATGTCATTACATATTTAATTATGCAGTTCTTCAGGGAAGTTGGCTTGTAGCAACAGTAGTACTACAAACACATTACTAGTTTTTTTTTCCAAGAAAATGGGTAGGGTATGATTGGGTTTGGGTTGTTGCTAAAACTCCGACAGAAACAAAAGATTCTTTTAAGTTTAAACAACAAAATGGACCACATGGACCATATCCAAAACAATCTTGATTTTTTTTTTCAGAAAAAAACAGGACAAGAAATAGTAGAACACATGCTCTACAAACACAAGTATATTGTCTTACATGGAAGGATCAGATCCGGCTCTAACAGCCAACCTGAGCTCATTGTCACTCTTCAAAACAGACCCAGTACTAACCATTTTGCTTGTATCATCTGCATCTATATATTCTGGAAAATTGTTGCAATTTTTGTTATAGTTGCCGGTTTTTGATTAAGAAGCTGGGGTTTTGGTGGGGTTTTGCAACACAAATGCCTCTAACCTTTGGTTTTCAGTGCTCATTTTTATGGTTATTTTACCTTTTGAGGCAGATTTGTGTGGATAAATTGTATTATTGGTCTTGAAGTAAGGCCTATAACAGGGATATTCAATGGCTGCCATTGCTTTTGCACAACCTCTTTTGCTTGTTTCCAACACTTGGCAATTTTATCATCCATTCTGTTTCTAGTTTCTACAAACAGCAAATTTTAAATTTTAAAAACAACCTTTTCTCGATATTTAGACATATGTAGTAAACTACAATAATTAGCCTTAAAAAGACTACAGTAACTTTACCTTGTCAAGGAAACCTGTCTGGGCAATTCATAAATTTGGTATTGATAATAGATATAAATAGTTTATTAATACTCATTTCATCAAGGTTTATTTCGTGTCAAGTTAAAGTTCGTTAACATAAACTTAAACACAACACTGTTCACCAAATTACTTCAGTGTTCGCATATAGTAGTAAACAAATACAAACACTATCATATCATGTTGTCTATAAAATTATCTTTGTGTTCGCATATCCAAAATTTAAATCATGTAGGATTTAAAGTTATCAATAAATAATTTACCATTGGTGTTAGTCAACTTTCAACCTGATTACAGTTAATTTCTGTATTTATGCATAACTTTTGCAGTTATTTTAATTATAGAATCCCTCTTGGTATACTAACTGTCCCAATCATTTCTTTACACTTTGCTTTTCGGATCTCCTGTCCAATTTTTTAAATTTCAAAACTTGTCAAAATTAGTCAATGGGTCCCATCACTTTCCTCATTTTCCTCCCTTTTCACACTATTTTTACTCCACTATCCCCTTTTTATATATTAAAAATTAACGGATCCAACCACTTCACCCACTTTTCTTCCTTTTTTCACTACTTTATACATATTTTTTAACCTTTGTACCCAAATCAAACGTAAAAAATTGGCCGAAACGGAAGAATTACAACATAAAATACCAAGTCATGAAAAACTGTAGAGTAATTCACAAGTAGAGTAATTCACAAGAGTTAACCGTTAAGATTTGTTCAGCAATCTCAGAAACCCGCTGAATTATAATGCAAATTTTTGATTAAATAAAGTTATTTCGAGGTCATAATTGATTGCACATTTTTTATGGGGTATAAGTATTTTGAGAGATTTCAGTTGCAGATATCTTGGTAAGTTCGGTTGGTAAAACACGAAAGACTTTCTTCTCCTTTCAGAAATTTTACTGATTGCTATAAAAAATTCATACAGCATACGAGTAACCCAATGCAATGGTTGAAGCAGGCCTTAAATAATGTGAGATCACTTCATGTAAAACATACATTAATCACTCATTGTAGGTTGAGAAAATAGGACACAAACTTATACATAATTGTACCCCATCACGGTGTCAACTTACACAGGCTACAACTTCTCGGCCAGATAAATATAGGTACAACGTGCATAATGTGTATAACAACATAAACTAATAGAGAACCAAACATATTTAGCAAAAAAAAAAAGGAAAGAGAAAGAAACATATCCACACATATGAGCCAAGCACATCTACACACAGCAACCTTCCACTTTCACCAGCAAGATTTTTTCTGCTCCCGCATGAAACAGAACTGTCAGTTGAGTGTGCGAGCACGTATACAGTTGTGTGTGTGTGCGTGCGCGCATTGGTGGATAGAGAGGGAGGGACTGTAATGAAGTGAGTTTTGAACACATACATAAAAACTTACCCGGAACTTAGCTTCTTCTTGACTGTCTATATAAGCAAGCAATTCCTCTTGCCTCATCCAAGCTTCGTGAAGAGCCTGCCCAGAAAGAAGCAATGTCACCATGGAGTGAGTACCAGAATACGAGTACTTATGGAAGTCTCAAATAACTCGTAAAAGAAACGGGAAGGCCTTTATGAGAAAAGTATTTATTTGACATAGAAAAAGGTACATCAAAGAAAAATACATATTTTTTATATAAAAAAAGGTATCTGCCTACTCATGATGCTTGAAGATGCGAAATATTGCTATTGTAATAACATACACAGTTATTCCAAGGCCAATATTTACTAGCCAGGCACAGTATAAATGAATCCATTCCAGAATC
Source organism: Apium graveolens (assembly GCF_009905375.1). Lineage (NCBI taxonomy): Eukaryota > Viridiplantae > Streptophyta > Magnoliopsida > Apiales > Apiaceae > Apium > Apium graveolens. The sequence continues at coordinate 264,508,611 of NC_133652.1, read as the reverse complement.
ATCGGGTTTAAAGCCTAACTAGATTTAATTACTTCACATGACATATTTCAGGTCATAGGGTCAAGCATTTTGTTGGAATACATAGAAGAAAATAAGTCACTCATGTTACATGAATACAGAAAACTGGCCGTCCATACCACTATAAGCCCCAGGATAGCTTCTGCCACATAGATATAACAGAAACAAGTAGTAATATTAGTATCTAAAACAGATTTCACCTTTTTGGTAGCAATTAACTCAGCTTCTAGAGCATCCACACGGCAAACAGCAGCATTCAGTAATTCTGCTTTCTCGTAAGGCATCTCAGAGGGCTTTGCGTTAATTGTGTCCATCTTTTCTTCAAGTTCACCTAGTCTTTTGAGAACAGAAGAGAGCAAATCTGTCTCAGAAGATTTTGGAGTTGGTGAAGGGGGGCATAATTCATCCTTGGGCATTGCATCAGTGGTAAATTTCTGAACATTTTGGTCACTATTGGAAGATTTTCCAGGATGTATACTGGTTATGTTCCTGGCTACCGAGTAAAAGTATGTGTAAAGGGTCATAAAGAAAGTCATAAGCAAGGCTATGATCTGAGCACGATTTGTCTCAGGTGCCTTCTGAGAGGCAGGTAGTGTAGGTGTAGGCGTCCCTGAACCAAGTATAAATAGTCATATATTATCAAACATCATGAGCAGATAATGCAACCAATGTAATATGAGACTTCAAAATTAATATTCTCGGATAAAGAAACTAAATGTAAACACCATAACATAGTTCAGTTTATGTGTGTGCGCACGAGCGTGCGTGCAAATAAATAGGACGATAATTTACATTACATTTGGTAGTCTGTAGTCAAGCTTAAGGCTAACCTTTTGAAGTATTAATTTTTTTAAAGGATGCTTGTTTCTTCCATCCAACATCAACAGCCTTGTCAACCATGGGTACATATTCATCATAGCCCAAGAAGGTATTAGCATGGCTAGCAGATCCATTTATTTTGGCCTGTATGATTTTTTTCCAAAGTAAGTAAAATAAATAAGGAAGATCATGACAGACTTTGATAAAGAGTGCCAATATTTGCACGTCATGGCTAGATAAGAGAACTGCCATTTTCGAATATATAACGAACCTAAATTCCATGTATCTATCCCAGTGTAAAAATACAAAATGCAAAACAAAAAAGCTAATATAACAAGCACGCATTCGTGTTTCTTCTAAACGCATAAGTATTCCACAAATAATAAACATACTTCTTCACGAACAGGAGTCAAACGAAGACTAGAATAACTCCTCATTGCTTTGGGAGAAGCAATGTCTTCAGCTTCAGATCCTGACTCGGCAGTGGATGTGTCACTGCCTTTTACCTGCTTCAGTGAAACATAAGAAAAATAGAATTACCGTAACTGAAAGATGGTGCACCACAAGTATCCAGCAATAGAACAGAAATAGACCACAATATCATACCACGGGGTAGCGAGGCTTAACATAAGCAACTACCTTTCCCTCGCTATTTAAAACTTTAACAACCTGTCTGGCATGTCCGGCTTCCCCGCTAAGAACCATCTGCAAAGTAAAAAAGAAAAACTTTTGCATTTTATACTGATAAATCCAAATAAGACTCCTGGAAAATATTTTATTTTGGTTGCTAACTATTTACTCAATTCAGGATAACTTTCAAGAGTTAAGATATTATACTAAATATACCAACAAGCAGGGAAGGGAAAAGAAAAGTAGTCGGACAGGAACAAAACCTTTAAAATGTCAGGGTTTTTCCATGGCCCTTTATCAGAACGAAGACAGCCTCCTTGATCTGCACAAGTACATGTACCCCCAAGAAATTCTGGCAGTTCACTATACAATAGGAAAAAAAGGAACACCCAAAAGATGCAAAACTACTCAAAAGTCAAAACAGATGTTCTGGACAAATAATTGCAAACCGAATAGAGCTTTAGTCCTAGATTAATTTTGAAGATTGTAAAATACTAAATTACCTTCCATCTATGATCTCAAGCAGTTTGTTCTGATATTTGTTTCCAAGTACCTACAGTTTCAAACAAGAGTAATATGGTTCAGGTTGGCACAAACAGGAGATGTGAAAAGTAACGCCTCTAAATCTGTCAAAGAATATATTAATTTACATGAATCTTCGAAGTCGTTTTGGGATCCAGAAAAGACTTGACAGTACTCCACAGCAGTCTAAAACCAGCACCGGCATTGATGATAAACATTTGATGAAGCGACTGCCCACAAGATCAGAAAATTGAGAAATTTAATCAAATTAATACTGGTTCATTGTATCAGAAAAAAAGTAATGTAATTGATTGACAAATGATAGTCAAGATTACTTCAGGGTAGTTGTCACCATCTATTTTCTGGAGCCGCATAACAAGTTCACGTGCTACCTTGGTAAAATTCTTCAACCCCTTCATAATTAAGAGCAGGGATAAAATGCTTAAATATATCAAGGTATATGATAATGCTTTGAACTAAGATGCTAATATATGAAAAATAGGTACTGTTGAGAAACTATACCACGCCTTGAACATCCAAAATCGTCGTGCTTGAATCTATGTGCCTTTTTGCAGCAATCGAACATGCAGGAAACTTAATTTTGAAAGTTTTCTCAAACTCTCTTACATGGTATTTTACATACCGATCCATACTTGTTACTTGCATAAGTTTGTTAGGCTCAACTTTTCCTAATCTCTCAATATAAACAGGTCTCCCCTCTTTATCCACGCCATGATTACCTTGAGGGTAATATTTCAGAACTTCATTGTGCTCTTTAAATTCAAAATCCTGGTAAAATATCAACAAACGAAGTGGCATTGTTAAAATAATAAAGAAAACAGAAATGGCACACTATGTCGATGCTTCTTCAGAGTTCAAGATCCTGACATACTTAAGTATGCAAACAGCAAATTTGAGCAAAACTAAGATGGAAATACCTCCAAAATTGTGTCAGTGCCAAAATCCTTCCTCCACTGAATCATCTCAGCCCACATATGCTTTGCCTTTTCAATGTCAAACTTCCTCGCTTTCAAAAATCTGAAAAAAAATACCAAGTTACTAAACACAGGTTGCGAAGATACTAGGACCTATAAAGTTACAGGGCTTATACTTTCTATGTCGAAATTTAGTACATCCTAATTCTTTGACCAAGATGACCTATCTCTAAATTTTACGACACTGCTACAATTGTAAGTAAGTTTGTTACATAATGAGCTCACATATCACCAAATTACCATCTAAACAGTTGATGCCTTGTAAGACTTGGTAGACAGTCCTACAGTTTAGTTTATATGGAACTGTTTAGATATTTAAAATCTTCTGAATCTCGAAAAATTTAAAGTGATGTGATTATACAGATAAATATTAGACAGAAGACTAGACTCCGGTCCACAAGGTGTTGCATAGAAAAGAAAAAAGCAGTAATATTCATTTCGTGTGACATCATAAATATAATAAAATAGATACATGATGGATCACACAGATTTCATTATATTCAGATTTTATTATATTTTTCAAATGTTAGGCTCAACTTATCATAGATAACAGGAAAGCACAAATTTAACAATAATTTTGTACACAATCCCAATAGTACCTTCAAATTTAATGAATAACGTATAATGTCCTAGACATTTGTACCACATAATATGAAATTAAAGATGTATTATCTCCGGTTTCTTGCACTTTCCATTGTAGTATACACAGAAGGAAAGCAAATGAGTTTAAAAGTGACTTTGTGAATAAAGGGAATGTACACAATGACTCCTTACAAACTGAAGCACAAGTTTCCAACATATTTTCTCCTAAACATATAAAAATACCATACGTGATACGTCCAACAATTAACACAAGTCGTGATTACCTCAACATCATATGATAATCATCATGTTGTTCAGGAAGTAATTCATCCAACACAAGTGTTTGACGAAACGCATCCACGGCCTGTAGCTCCTCGGAATCCCGAATATCCTCAATAGAAACAGAGCTAACTCGAACATCACTCTTCCGTCTGCTGCTCTTCTTCTTGAGAGAATGTTTAAACTTGGAAGATGCATTTAATGCTTTCTTTTTCAAAGAGCCCATTCTCGTCCTTCTTTCATCCTCAGAATTCTCAAAATCAGACTTTCTTTCTCTTCTCTCATCATTACCAGAGGAACCCTCAAAACCTATCAAATGATCCAAAGAATTATATATCAATAGAAATTACAACAAATTACAGAAAAATGAGGACAAACATTATAAACTTACGAAAAATCAACAATCTCCCTACAATAATCACAAACTCAATCACACATCACCAAAAAGTAGATAATTCTCAAAATTAATAAAATCAACAAATTTAAAAAAACCAAAATTATTAATCCGGCACAAGTCAACCGTCACTACAGAGATCCTCGTAGTTAGAAACCCTATTTTCTTTCCAACACAATTATAATTTTATCATAATTCATAACATAAACTAAAGTCAGCTGAACTATATACAAACAGACTTAATCTTCCCCGATATTATTTGTTCATTTATAGAAACTTAAAAACTCAAACCTTTCGATTATTACCAGAAATTATCCACTTTTCGACAATCAACAAACATATACACAACAAAACACCATATCAAACACAAAAAACACCACAATGTCATAAAATTAACACACACACGCACATAAATAACACAAACAATGAAAAAAAATGAAATGAATTAAACTTACAAGGCCTCGCGAACCGATCCAGAGGCCCTGACATCTCTTCCTTCACAAAAAGCCCTAATTTTCACAACAACCTGTAAAAAACAACACAATTAATTAATTAATTCACCTACATTTACTCAAATTAATCCATCAAATCTCACAATTCGAATAATTGAAATTCTGTTACCTCGAATTAATCAATCACGAATCTCGAGGTTGATTTTGCGGTGATATCAATGCATCCACGAGATGTATGTATATGTGTATGTATAGGTGAATAGATAAGTGTCACAGATGAGTAGTGTATTAATTGAAGATGTATAGGTGTGTGTATAGGTTCAGAGATTTTTGTATGTATGGATTGATCGCCGACGACGATAGAGAAAGCGAGCTTGTATGTATGTATGTATATGTTTTTAATACGAGCAAACAAAAAACAAAACAACTTGGCCAAAAACAATTCAAAAATTTTGAGGCGTCATTTATTTATTTGTATAATTTATATTAATATTAAGAGTATATTTCAATTATAATTGAAAACTTTAATTATTTTAAGTTTTTTTTTCATTTTATTATCTTACTAAAATATTTACAACAATACAATATAATACTCAAAATCAGTTAAATATGTAATTAATTCAATCGAATTTTTGTATTGCATTTAACATTACATAGAGTTGCACAAACTTATTCAATATTACATCCAGTTGAATCGACTTGTAAAGAAATCGGATTTTTACAAAAGATTCATATATTTTTAATAAAAAATATTTTACAAATTCTTTTAAAAATAATATTACTTTTACAAATATATTTTTGATCTAAGATATTTTTTCAGAAAAACCGTTATAAATATTTAATATCACAACCACAACTTATTATCGCGGAAGGATTTTTGTAAGATAGCATCTATTAATATACTATACCCCTTACTATATTTACTTATTTTCGGCGACCAGTTAAAAGGTGACACGTGGCAGTAAAGTGAGCGAGTTGTTCGGCGGACAAAAGAGACTTCTTCGACTGAGTTGGGGTACCGAGTTTGACTCGGTTTAACTCGAGGTGGTTGTAGAAATTTAAGATATTTTTTTATTGTTGGGAGGGGATAATAATAATTGAAATTAAATAGCTGGGGCTTTGGTGTATTATTGGTTGACTGGTTCGTGAATTTTATAAAAAATACGAAAATCGGAATATTTGCTTATGCCGATGATGATGAGCTGCATTTTGACATTTGTGATTTATCATTTGTTATATCTTTTTTACACGTTTCAACGTGGTGGTTTAAGCCGCTTGTTAGAAACTATTATAATAACTTGTGCGAGACATGAGTTATTTTCTAGATTTTTTTTTACATCATATAATTATATTTATAAAATTCTTAATCGTTTTCTTATTGATAAATATTGCTTAACGTCTAAAACATATTAAATACAAGTTGAGTATCTGTCAATATGTATGACTTTCATGTAAACATTAATAACGGTCATTACGTTTTTAATATATCTCATTAATCATAATACATAGAATTGGATGGCTTTATAAATGTGGATCAGATTCGTGGTCGGACCAGATTCGTGGTCATAATAGGTCAATGCGTGACTTGGATTCAGTATATAGAGCAAAGCTGGGAGCCTTGCTCGGGGTTAGTGTGTGACTGATCAGCAACCAAACCCTGGTTGTTTGTATCGTGTAATTTGTATTTACTAAATTAATACAAGCAGGCTAGTCACTGTACGTGTAAAAGGAAAATATTGAAGTTAATCCATCAAATATTGTCAATATATTTATAAAAAGAAACTAGAAATTAACATATATGTATATTGCAGAGTTGAGTAAATTTTTTGAGTTTTGGTCAAATAAACCCGAAGTAATGAGATATTTTATTACTAAAGTCATTACTAATTTACAATTTACTTGCTTAATTTAGAAGGATTATTAATGCATAATTAAAGTGGTCTAAGACCTGCAACCGTAATATTCAACAAAGTAGAATTTACACTATAATTAATATAAGTTAAATTTTTAAGAAAAATATTTTTTTAATTCAACATTAATGTTGATTTAATATCATTGCTAATGTCTTAATTTATTAACTAAAGTTGATCCCGGTTGTGTACTTAGCTTTTAATCCTCCCCATTATACAAAGTTAATTTTATAAGATTTTAGATAATTGTCAATTCATAAATTAAAATTGACATAATATATTTAGTTTTTAACACATTGGAAAAAAACTTAAATTTAATTGATCATTCTTATTTTCAGAACATAAAAAACTTTTGTTATTTTCTTCTAGTATATATATCAATTACTCTGAAATAAAGCCCGCAAGGATTGGTTCAGTTGGTTAAAGAGGAGATAACTATCCTCTTGGTCACAGATTCGAATCTCACGGGAGGAGAATTTATGATTATGCCTCCTGAGTCAGAGTTGGTTTACCTTGATTTATGTGGTTTGCAGGCTATTACGTGAGCTAGTGGGGTTTACCCCGTGCGCGCGCGAAGGATAGCGGTTGCGGGTTCCCTACGATAAAAAAAACTCTAAAATACACCATTAAAATTGAATCTTTTAATATTGGTAAAGATAAAGTCACATGTGTGTGTATGTATGTAAATTATTATTTATTATATTTTCGAGTAAATTATGTTGGTCTCGTTTATTTATATGCTAGATATCTTGGTCATGTATATATCTAATTGTTATTCAGTTAATTACTCAAATAACATGTATTTATGATTATTCAACAATTATAATTATCTAATAAATAAATTACAATAATTTATATATCGTAGTCATAGTAGCACTAACAATCAAACAATATCTGTTTTTACTCAACAGAGAATAATTCATGGATGTGACATAAAAATAATTCATATATCGTAAAGACTAACTACTGATATTCAGAAGTTTTTTTTCAAGAATTTGAAGATAAATTTGTACTAATATCATCATTCAAATCATTTTGAAGTTTCTTTCATTTATGATTCTAATATTTCTTTTTATAGTAAATTGATAACATTGTATATTATTTTTCTAAAATTAAATATTTTCAATTTGATGAATTTTTTTAACTATTAGTTGAACTTGGTAATTCTTTCAAAATATCGACTAATATTAATTTTTTTTAGATAGCATAACATGGTTTAAATCAAATATTACAATACATTATAGTTTTGAGCTTTTTTCAAATAATTCAAATAGTTGTACGATATTTTTCTACACTAACTATTTTTTTTTGTAAATTTATTATTGCTAATTTTAAATTATTTTTTTTCAAAATATTGAATTCTATAATTTTTCAAGTTTCTTATATATATATATATATATATGAGTTAAGTTATGTTGAGTCCTTGTTTTTAGTTGAGTACGGGATTCCATATATGTTCTGCAAGTAAAATAGTATAAATTTTTTTGTAAAATGTATTATAATGTAAATCATGTTCTACAAATATCACTATTTTAATAAATATCTTGCAAATCTCATACATTTGACAAGTTGAACATTGCAGAACATATGATTTTACATAACATGATCAGTTTGAAGAACTTACGTATATGTTAGAACGTTAACACGCATAATAATACAAGCAAGTATACGTGTTCACACGTAATATAGAATTAATTCTAGTTCGTTCCCACAGAGACTCTTTCAAGTTAACTTTAATCTATGCACTTATGCAACAATTGTATGGTTATTATTCAATGCTAAGATGATAACAAGTTGAGATTGTTTATAACTACGAGATTATACTAACTAATATTAACTAAGAGATTAAAATGTTGATTTACTTATATAACACAAACATGAGATTCTAACTTCATTACTACTTCATTCAATAGCCTTTTTGTTCTTAACCTTAGCATGCAATGGTGATGACACTAATCAGATAACATGAAACTAATAAACGCCAACTTTCGTTGTACGAATACCCTACTACCAGGCATCCATAAAAGAGATAGAAGCTGAATAGACACCAATTATATTGAGACCTTATATGTCTATAGAATTTGACAACATAACGGTTTAATGCGCAAGTTATCGATCATGATTACATAGGGCAAGTAAGATGGTTAAAATTACCTACGAATTATGCATAACAATACATGAACCTATGCTAGCATGGCAAGTTCTAAACCCCTATATTCACTTTCACTTCAATGGAGATTAACACGCTATCTTATAAGTTTGCGACGCTCATAAGACGAATAATCACAACCAATACTAGGATATCATACAATCACCACACACTAAGGTATCGAACAAATTAACTAAAGAAATCCATAAGTAAATCCGTTAGAACCCCACGATAACGATTAGCCCATAACCGAACTCATCATCACCGTGGGTTCCGATAAAAGCATGGTATAATAAACTAAGTCTTTATAAACTGAATAATAAAACCAAAGTACATTAAACAAGAGTAATAGGTTCAACAAATAAGAAAACTAGCATATAAGATTACAACTTAAAACAAAGAACCACAAGAATAAACTAGATCCTCTTCGCCTTGGTTGAATTGTGTTATACGGTCTTCTTACGTCTTCTCCTTGCTCCTTGTTGCGTGCTTCTTATGAAAAATGACCTTAAGTTATCATTATATAGCAGCCCATGCAGATTAGAAGTCCTGAAAATCAATTCTCTACTTGAAACAGGATTCTGAATTCTCGTCCTGACGCGGCTGCGCGCTTCACCAGCGCGGGCACGCTATCTTCCTGACAAACTGGCGCGGCCGCGCGCTAGCACAGCGCGGGCGCACTGACATTCTGGAAAATCTGATTTGCTTTCTTTTATTTGCTGGTTCTTGATGACATTCCACGAGCAAACTCCCAGGATACCTTCCTAATACCAATTTAGCGCCAAAGCAATGCTAATCTCCTCGATCCCTTATTTATGCCTGAAATGCAAAATACTACAAAAACGTATCAAAAACACAACAACTTGAGTACAAAACACCAATTCAAGCCTTTATAGGACGTTCTAAGTGGACATAAATGCCACTTAACACACCCCCAAACTTGAACCGATGCTTGTCCTCAAGCATAACCAGACTCAAAGAACAAGAAATAAAAAAATGCATGAATGCAACTACATGAATGCAACGATCCCCTCAGATTAACTAAACCAACCAATGAGCAACATCTCAATAATTGTGGTTATTCACACAAAGATCAATTAAATCCCACTAATCAACTCACAAGCCAGAAACGTGCGTGTGTGCAGATGCTTAACATATATACTGTCGTAACTAGATCAATACTCATGACTCACTACTCATCAAGGCAATCACAAGGTTATAAATAGAATAAAAGCTAAACTCAAAATGACTGACAACACTTCAATTTTTATATCGGAGTTATACACGGATTCATGTTTTTATTCACAACACATAACAACACAAATATGCTTATTTGACCGTGTAATGAGTGAGTTCCACAAAAGACTTATGCAAGAATACCCATGTAACGAGCATTAGGTTAGTGGATCCCATACTATTAAAGCCTTAGGTCACTAGGCACAAAGTCCCCTAAGAACTTAATAACTCGAGTATTAAATAGCCCACTCGTGATCAAATATGCATCAACACATATTTTTTTTCTTTTTTTTCATTTTTTATTTTTTTTTCAACAATTTCTGAATGAGTGCGTTTCGCTCCATCTCGTTCAACCCTAGACTACTCATATAAATATGAGCCGGCTACTAGCCATTTGACACCTAGCCACAACAACTTGCAATGAAATCCAATGTGCTACTCCAATTTTTAAAATCTCCATGTTATATTATCATTCAGAGAATATCCTAAATTCTAAATATAAACAAACGATTAAACCTCGACAAACAAACAAACTATGACCATGATCTAGCACTCAAGCAACCTATAAGACTTAGTGAAATTTTTATTGCTTCTAGCATGCAAATCAACTCGATAGAACTTAACATCACTATACACGACATCACTACACTAGCATCAATATCACAAATCAATCGGTAAAGTAAACTTAAGGGATCATGTTATAATGCACATGCAATCTATATGCAACATACTAACATGCAGAATAAAAAAAAACTACATGACATTATAAATATGCATCTATATGAACTAAACTAGCATGAATATGCAAACTATATGAGACTCACACATACATATATTCATTAACTACCACCCCCAAACTTAAAATATTCATTATCCTCGGTAAAGGTTATAGTAACGAATCAGACATACCTACTCGGAATCAGGATCATCACCCTCTGCGGGTGGAATATCAGGAGGCGGATACACAGAGTCCTCACCAAATACTGGCCACTGGATGTCAACTCCTGTGGCTCTGAATGCAGTCCCCAATGCTTGGTGCAAACCTGCTATGGATGTCATGCATCGCATCCATCCTTCTCATCAAGCGCCTATATTGCGCTGAACTCAAACCAGCACCGCCCTCAACATCATGTTGTTGCTGCTGCTGTGAAGAACTAGGCTCACCCCTCTGAGCTCTCCAAGCTGCTCTACTAGCCTGGGCTGAACCACCAGCATATGTCTGATCCGCTGACCGTCCACCCGGCAAGTGCTTATATGAATAACCGAACCCCTTCTCATCAGCCTTTCCACCGTACCACTCCTGCATCACTGCTATAGTTGAACTATCAATCGGGGTACTAGGCATCTGCAGCTGCTCGTGTGCTGGCCAATGAACTCCAACTTCCACATACAGCTTCGTCACAATCGACGCATACGGAATAGCACCCGTAGTGCTCCCTCGAAGAAACCTCAAAATCCCCTGATAAATAATGGACCCAAGTCCACATAATCACCCTGCAGAATACCCCACAACAGCTTTGCCCGGTTCACCGTAACATCATGCACATGTGATGAAGGTATAATGTTAGCACAAATAAACGAGTTCCATGCACGGGCATACCTGTTCATACACGATGCAGGGAAAGTAACATACTCGTTCATACCCCTCTTGAGTTTCCAATGAGTCTCGTGGACACACAATGTAGCCACAATTAAATCCAGGACAAAATCTTCCTCCATCTTCGTCACCCAATTATCCTGACCATTCTGTCTCTCGGGCTGGCTAATCACCCTCCGAATAGCCTCCATAGTATAATCCATCGTCAATCTACTAACCATAGAACACCCTTCTTATCCGCCTTCACGTTCGCGTAAAACTCGCGAACCACACTCATGAGCACAGCAGCGGGTGCCTCACAAAAAGCAACCCAACCCATCTCAATAATCATCTCCAACAGCTTACCATCTCTCCTTGATGGCAGAAAACCTCGCTCCTTGGTTATGGGCTTCGAAAGCAGCCTCGTATACTCCGCCTCAGCCTCCGGAGTTGCAAACCTGGGCCTCACACCGCTAACACTCGCAAGAATCGGTGGTGTTGCTGCTAACTTGAGTTCGTTGTCTCTTGGGTGCCATTGAAATCGAATGAGTTTGAGAGAAAAGATGTGTTTCAGAGAGATTTGTGTGTTTGAGAATTGAGAAGTGATGGAGAAGATTGTGTATAAGTGTGTGTATATGTAGGAAATTAGGAATTAGTTATGGAAAAGAAATGGGATTTGATGAAGGGAATAATGGGAGTAATGGGGTGATTGAATCTGATTTGGAGAGGGAAATATGGAAGGTGGGAGAGGGAAATTTGGGTATGAATTGATTTTTTGATTTTTCTGTTTTTTCAGGTCCAGGGACCAGCGCGGCCGCGCGCTATCTTAGCGTGGGCGCGTCGTGTTTCTGGAAAATCAGCGCCCCCACCCCGCCAGGCAGCGTGGGCGCGCTCAGCTACTGTACTTTCAGCGCGACCGCCCCGCTCTTCAGCGCGGGCGCGCCGTGCTTCTGGAGTTGACACTGAAATTTTTTCCTTTTTCTTATTTTTTATGTTTTCTTCTTCTTTTCTTCTTCCTCTACCTACTATTTTAAAACAAACATGGGTTGCCTCCCAAGAAGCGCTTAGTTTATGTCATTAGCTCGATGTAGAATCCCCGAGATCAAGTGGACAACAAAACGGCACTAACCACATCATGGTTTGCCGTATCTCCATAGTAATGCTTCAACCTCTGTCCATTCACCTTGAATGCTTGGCCTGGATCATTCTCAAAAATCTCCACTGCTCCATGTGGAAACACAATTTTGATAACAAACGACCCTGACCACCTTGACTTCAATTTTCCAGGAAAAAGACAGAAACGAGAGTTGAACAAAAGAACTTGTTACCCCAGCATAAATGATTTGAGCATTAGACCCCTTTCGTGCCACCTCTTGACTTTCTCCTTATACATTTTGTTGTTTAATACGCTTGAAGTCGAAACTCATTGAGTTCATTCAATTGAAGCATTCTTTTCTTACCAGCTGCATCCATATCAAGGTTCAACTTCTTCAAAGCCCAATATGCTTTGTGCTCGAGCTCCACAGGCAAATGAAATCCCTTACCATAAACTAACTGAAACGGTGACTTGCCTAGCGGAGTCTTGTATGCTGTCCGATACGCCCAAACAGCTTCATCCAGCTTCAAAGACCAATCCTTCCTTGATGGACATACAACTTTCTCTAGTATACACTTGATCTCTCTATTAGATACCTCAGCTTGACCATTAGTCTGAGGATGGTAGGCTGTAGCAATGCGATGATTCACATTATATCGCTGCATAATAGCAGTGAACTTGCGATTGCAGAAATGCGATCCCTCGTCACTGATTATGACTCTTGGAGTCCCAAATCATGTGAATATCTGCTTATGAAGAAAATTAAGCACTACCTTTGCATCATTTGTCGGCAAAGCCTTGACTTCAACCCATTTTGAGACATAATCAACCGCCAAAAGATATACTGATTATTGCAAGATGAGACAAATGGCCCCATGAAGTCAATTCCCCAAACATCGAAGACATCAACCTCGAGAAGCACATTAAGAGGCATCTCATCCCTCTTGGACATGTTACCCACACGCTGGCAGCGATCACACTTCAAAATGAACCGATGCGCATCCTTAAATAATATAAGTCAGAAAAATCCTGCTTGAAGGATACGAGCTGCTATCTTCTCTCCACCATAGTGGCCTCCATAAATAGTCGAATGACAGTTGTTGACGGAGGAATCTGGTAATAAAAAAGTTTGAAGTTTCTCTCCGGAATTAAGATCTATGACGGTGGTTCTTCACCGGAAAATCAAGCGGTGTGTGGTGGTTGTGTATTAATTGGTGGCTGAGATTGATTAGGGCAAGTGGTGGCTCCTTTTCAGCTCTTAACTTCTTACTCCTCTCAATGTGCCTACGTACCCTTATATAGGGATCAAGCCTGACGTAGTTCTTGGGGAACAAGAAATCCAATGGGCTTAGACTTCTTATTCCTAGGCCCGGTAGAAGCCCATCCAGAATCCATCTTCCGCTAGCTTTAGGAATGTCCAACTATGAGGTTCAACCACGAAGGCCCAAGGCTCGTCCGTAATAGTAGGACTTCACGGATAGTGTATCTCCCTGCACAATAATAATACTCCGCTACAGCTATCTCCCTTGATTTACGAACGCAGGTATAGCCATGTTTCACCCTAAATACCGGACACGTCCCTGTCCCCCGAATGAGGATAACCCACCAGATAGCAGGACATGTGATCCCAAGCTCTTGGGTGCAAAGTGCAGGATGACTCCAAAGTTCTCCAATGAGGACACCCGTTGGATATAAAAATAGAGCTCCCAAAGCACACACCAAAGTTAACCCTGCATCCCCAATGAGGACACCCGTTGAATACAGGAGGAGGCCTTCAATTATCAGGCATACCCCTGGAGGTCTTCAAGATTTTCACCGACATCACTCTCCTTGACCGTCTCAAGGAGGGAATTCTTCAAAGAGTACTTGTAACAAATACGTTAGTGTAAATAATCTTCATTCCTCGTCCCATGCTTGCATGCATTCCCCTAAGCGCACTCCTGAAAATACATTCCCCAAGCATAGAGGACGCGTCCTGGGATGCTGGGCGCGTGCTGACCTTCATGAAGCCTATATTCTTCTACAACAACAATTCTTCATGACATTCCACAAAGGCAAGACGCGTCCTACCCTAAGTATGTGCTTATATACTTTCTTACCACAGGACCATCCTTGGTAAACATTCCTACAGTAGTGGGCGTGTCCTGACAGCCCAGGCGCGTCCCTTCTTTTGCAATACAACGCCGAGTTTAACTGTAATTAGCCCGCGTTTGACCCGCCTTGATCCAATACCAAAATTTGGGTATAACAACTACCCCTCAAATTTCATTTGCAGTTGAAAAAAAAAATTGGAATTTCTACTTAAAAAACTACAAGCAAAATTTTAGATTGCCCTTTTGTTAAACATCAGGAAGCGTCCCAAACCTTTGACGTGTCAACGCTCCATTTTCCCAAAATTTACCGTTACATGACAGCTATTATACACGTCATCACTCCTTTCTCTATAAATACCTTAAAACAACACCTCATTATTACTTTCCTCTTTTCTCTCCCAAAAAACTGCCACCGTCGCCGGCTCAAAGCTTCAGATTCAATATTTCCGATGATTTAACCGTCCATTGTTCGATTTCTTCCAGTCAATCAATCCGCAACTCACAAGGTATGTAAATCCTCTTTTATTTCTCCATTTCATCAAGTAAATCAATCATGATAAGCAAAAGAATGTTCACATTCTTATTTTTTTCACTTTACTATTCTTCATTTTATTTATGTATATATCTGTGTATATATAACAACCTCCATATTTTGCTCTTTTGATTCCGTAATTATTTATTTCTAGAATTTAACTAAATTTCCCCAAATTAGCCATAATCGATTAAAATTCATCTATATTCCAACCATTGTGGACGCGTATACCACTGAGGGCGCGTCCTCTTTTTTGTATAATTCGTCTGTCATAGTTTAAGTTATTTCAACAAAAATCAAATAGATGCGTTGTCAGACTAGGACGCGTCATATATTATATTTTCCTTAATTAGCTTCCTGCGATAGACTTTGTAAGACACGTCTTTGTACAACATTCCATCTTCCTGTTTTCTTTCTCATGAGTATCTTTTCTTTTTCTATATTTCCAGTGCCTTTTTCTTTAGATATGGACGCGTCCTCAAAATCTTCTTCCTTCTTATTTCAGCTGGAGGACGCGTCTTCTTCTTCTCCTTTCCATCCATTCAAAGCTCTCAACGATTGATTGGAACCTATTCTCCTCCTCCAATTTCTTTCATTCCCGAATTACCTGAACATCATAGGACATAATCCTTCCTTGAAGCGGAATCCCGTGCTTTTGAATCCTTGAAGTCAAAAACCTCAATTATGGCAAGTTCAAGCTCCGAATCAATGGATAACGTTCCCCTTAGTGCAAGATTTGGAAAGAAACATAAAAGGACTTCCCAAACCGCCCGTAGTCAAGCAATCGAAGATTGGACTGATGACGAGGTCTTCCCTTCATCTAACAAGTCTCAAAAACATAAAGTCATCTCAGACGAGGGCGCGTCCACGCCTGCTCAGGAGGCATCTCCTGCTCAAGACGCGTCTTCTATTCAAGACGCGCCCTCTCCCCATAGTGAGGGTGAATTTGAGGAAAGAGCCCCTGAGCCTGGAAAATACCCCATTTCTCCTCAACAGTCCATCTCTCCACTGGAATATTGGGAGCCAAGCGACGTAGAGCTTGATTTTGACTGGAAAGAACTTGAAGATCTCCCTGAGGCAGAAAAGAACGTCTGGAGAAAGAAAGAACACAAATTAGCCTGTGTTGGGATGAAATCCACTGCAACAGACCTAGAGATTGGGTGGACCATGAAGTATTACGACATGGAGGGAATCTGGGTGCGTCCTCTCAGGATGATGAGGCCCCATATCTTTAACGTGGAAAATTTGAGGATCACCAGAATGGTCTTAACTCTAAAACTTATTTCTCTGGGTGTGGGCGCGCCCTTGCATCCATACATCAAGAAGATTTTAAAATGGTATGACGTTGCTCCAGTTCAATTATCTCCAAACTCATACAAGCTAGCATGGGCTTTGTATATCATGTACCACAACCTTGGGTTGGGCGCGCCCTCCATGAAGGAGTTTAGCTTCTTCTTCAGCATCAGAAAGTCCATCCCTAGCTACCACTTTTTTGTCGTCAACAAGTGGTTAAACAACAAAGGCTTCAATGAAGGCAAGGTAAGTCACGAGAGGGACTGGAAAGAACCTTTTTTCTACATCTATGATGTCAAGAGAGCCCGAGGTTGCTTCAACTTAAAACCAAGTAAATGATTTTCCCTATAGCGCGTCCCATTAACCAGGACGCGTCCTCCCCTTTACCAATTTTTTTCCTTTTTCTTCCCTTGTTAAATCCTCATCTTTCTTCCTTAGATAAAAGAACCCAAAAAGAATTAACAGGAAAAAGAAAGAAGAGAGCAGAGAAGGTGCTCAAGTACGTTGAGGAACATTTCAACCTCAAAGACATGATCACAGAGGCCAACCTTAAGAAGATTGGGGCTCTATCTATAAGGGTTGGTTCTATCTGCAAATACCGTGACTTTTACAATGGAAAGCCCGTCCTTACATCTTCTGAGAAGGCTAAAGGGCTCAATGCCACAGAGTTGGTCCAACTCGACATTAACAGACAAGTGGATTTAGAACAAGGTAATATAGCACGCGTCATTGGATTAAGATGCGTCAGAGTTCTTTCTTAATTCTGATTTATCTTATGTTTCCCAAAGTCCATTGGACGCGTCTTGATTATCAGGACACGCCCTCTAGTGTTCCCCCAGGACGCGTATTAGGGCGAAAACATGCGCTAAATTACACGCAAGTATACGCGTTCGCAAGTAGTATAAGATATAAATCAGATTCGTTCCCACAGAGACTCTTTTTAGTTGACTTAATATTATGCACCTATGCAACAATGGTATGGCTATCGTTCAATGCTAAGACAAATAGCAATTTGGGTTTTGATTAAACTAAGAGATTATACTAAATAGCATTAACTAAAAGAATTAAGGTTGAATTACATATATGAGACAAACATGGGATCCTAACTTCATTAAATACTTCATTCAATAGCCTTTTTATTCTTAACCTTAGCATGTAATGGTGATGACACTAATCAGATAACACGAAACTAGTAAACGCCAACTTTCGTTGTACGAATACCCTACTACCAAGCATCCACAAAAGAGATAGAATTTGAATAAACACCAATTATGTTGAGACCCTATATGTCTATAGAATTTGACAATATAAAGGTTTAATGTGCAAGTTATCTATCGTGATTACATTAGGCAAGTAAGATGGTTAAAATTACCTACAAATCATGCATAATAAATACATGAACCTATGCTAGCATGGCAAGTTCTAAACCTCTATATTCACTTTCGCTTCAATAGAGATTAACACGCTATCTTATATGTTAGCTACGCACATAAGACGAATAAGCACAACCAATACTAGGATATCAATCAATAACCATACACCAAGATATTGAACAAATTAACTAAAGAAATCCATAAGTAAATCCGTTGAAACCCCATGATAACGATTAGTTCATAATCGAACTCATCGTCACCATGGGTTCCAATGAAAGCATGATAATAAACAATATAAGAGTACTAGGGTTCAAGAAAAATCGAAAACGAGCATCCAAGTATCAACTATATTGATGAAAATAAAAGTCTTCTTCTCCGTAGCCTTCTCGTGCTCTCTAGGTCTTCTTATTGCTCTCTCAAGCCTCCTTGTTGTTAAAAACGTCTTTTTATGGGTATATATAGGCTCTGGATGACCAGGACTCTCAAAATCTTCAATTTCGACTAAAATCAGGATTCTGGGGCAGAAACCGGGCGCGGCCGCACTGACATTCTGGAAATTTTCCGACAAATCTTCTTTTGGTCATATCTTGAGTTCTGCTCTTCAGAATTAGGCGATTCAACTGCCCACACGAAGCTAACGAGATTATCTACAACTTGAGAATGTCTTAGGCTTCTAATTCTGATATTTTTTCAGCATAATGCTTTGTAAAGCTTCTTTCTTCCTTTAACTGATGCCTGAAATGCAATAACACAAAAACACATCAAAAATACCAACAACTTCAGTCCAAAACACCAACTTAAGACTGAAATGAAGCATTTTAAGTAGATATAAAATCCACTTATCACACCCCCAAACTTAAATTAATGCTTGTTCTCAAGCATAAACAGACTCAAAACTACAAAATAAACCTAATGCATGAATGCAACTATGTGAATACAACTAAATGATAATGCAATCGATCCTCTCGGAATAACCATAACCAAATGAATAAGCCAATGTCTCTAAGAATGCAATGACTCTAAAATAGAGTTCGAATAAACCCCTCAAACCAACTCACAAGCCAGAAACGTGCGTGTGTGCAATGCTTAACAGATATACTCTCGATACTAGATTAATAACCATACTTATCTTATCATCAAAACAATCACAAGTTTATAAACAGAATAGATGTTAAAGACATAATGACTCACAATACCTCCTTTCTACTAGACTTATACAAGGATTCATGCTATTATTGAACACATAACAAAGATGCTTATTTGACTGTGCAATGAATGAGGTCCCAAAAGACTTATGCAATAATACCCATGTAGCGAGCGTTAGGTTAGCGAATCCCAAACTATCAAAGCCTTAAGTCACTAGGCATAAAGTCCCCTAGAACTTAATAACTCGAGTATTAAAGAGCTCACTCTTTTTAATAATTATGCATAACACATATTTTTTTTTTCTTTTTTTTTCTTCTTTTTTTTTCTTTTTCTTCTTCTTTTGTTTCTTCAACAATTTCTGAATGAGTGCATTTCGCTCCATCTCACTCAACCCTAGACTACTCATAAAAATATGAGCCGGCTACTAGCCATTTGACGCCTAGCTTTATTCACAACTAGCAATGAAATCCAAGTTTTTCTCCAGATAAAAATCTGTGTTTTTATGTCATTACGAGAATACCATAAATTCTAGATATGAACAAGTGATTAATTCTTAACAATTAAGCAAATATGATCATGATTTAGCTCAAAAGTAAACTGATAAGACTTGCGAAATTTTTTCCTGGGCATGCAAATCAATTCATTAGGACTTAAATATCCCTCTATTTGTCATCACTACACCCAAATCAACATCCACTAATCAATCAGAAATAGCTCAACATAAGGGATCATGTTATATGCATGCAAATGCAACTACATGGACTCACATAATACCACAAATAAATAAGTCCTACATGAACAATCATGCAAAAATATGAATGAAATACAACTAAACATGCAACATGAATCTATATAAATTTATATGGACACAAATAACTAATCCTTACATTATCACCCCCAAACTTAAAATTTTCAATGCCCTCATTGAAGGTAATAATAAGGAATTCAGGCATACCTAGTCGTCGGAAAGATCACCCTCCCCGGGTGGAGGATCAGGTGGCCAATCAACCTCGACACCAGTGGCTCGGAAAATAGTGCCCAAAGCCTGTGTCAAATCTGCAGCAAAACGACGGTGAATGTCGTGCATGGCCTCCACACGCCTAGTCACTCGCCTGTACTGCTCATCACCAATACCAGTTCTATTGACTACCTGCTGCACATGAGAAGAATCCTCTGTAGGCACTGGAGGATTTGTTCGACTATCCTCTATATCATCAAAAATATATCCCAAGCCCTTATCATGTGGTGCACCTAAGAATGAATAACTCAAGTGATCTAGCAGTGGGTGAATCTCAAGTGTGGAAACATCTTCAATAGCCGGCTCGAGATGTTCCTAAGAAATTTTTAGCTCTGCTAACCCAAGATAATCGAATGGCATCTCCAACTTCCTCTTCCATGGATGTGCATTCAAAACCTGCAGTTGCTCTGCTCCTTCTTCATCTTCAATAACTGATTTCCCTATTAAGGATCTCTCTAAGGTATCTGACTTTGGCAATTGCTCAGGCTCTGAATTCATGACAGAGTCGACCTACTCTACTTTAAAGCACTCCTCTTTAGCCGTGGGTAACTTTATTGCCTTGAATACATTAAAAGTGACCTTTTGATCATGAACCTTCATCGTAAGCTCTCCTTTTTGCACATCGATCATAGTTCGTCCAGTAGCTAAGAATGGTCTCCCCAAGATAATGGGATTCTTCTTATCTTCCTCAAAGTCTAGAATGACAAAATCAGCAGGGAAGATGAGTTTGTCCACCTTGACCAAGACATCCTCCACTACACCTCGTGGATATATAATAGAACGATTGGCCAACTGCAAGGACATATATGTCGGCTTCGGATCAGGTAGACCAAGCTTCTTGAAGATAGACAAGGGCATCAAATTGATGCTAGCTTCTAAATCACATAAACACTTGTCGAACGACAAGTTTCCGATGGTGCAAGAAATAGTGAAGCTTCCAGGATCTTTAAGCTTCAGAGGCAGCTTCTGTTGCAACACAGCACTGCACTCTTCCGTTAGAGCAACGATTTCTAAGTCATCGAGCTTCACTTTCCGAGAGAGAATACCTTTCATAAACTTCACATAGCTAGGCATCTGTTCAAGAGCTTCAGCGAAAGGTATGTTGATATAAAGTTTCTTGAACACCTCTAGAAACTTAGCAAATTACTTATCCAACTTCTTCTTCTGCAGCCTCTTAGGAAAAAGAGGTGGATGATAGACCTGTTTCTCCCCTGTATTACCCTCAGGAGGAGTGTGTTCCACAGTTTTCTTCCTTGATTCCACTTCTGCTTTCTTTTGCACTTCTTCTTCAGCCACAACTGCATTTTCTGAAACTTGAGATTTTTCAGGCTCTTCATTTTGCTGAATTTGGGGGCTTGCGACCTTTCCAGACCTCAGGGTGATGGCGTTTACCTGTTCCTCAACTTCCCTCTTGCCTGGATTGGTTTCTGTATCACTAGGAAGCGTTCCTGGTGGTCGATTCAATAAGGCATTAGCAATTTTCCCTATTTGGTTCTCCAGAGTCTTGATAGAAACAGCCTGGCTTTGGCATATAAGAGCATGGTTTTTGCACATAAGCCGCAACTCCTCCAATTCAGATTTTTCATTCGAAGATAGACATGCATCATGAGTTTATTGTTGAAGTTGGAGTTGTTGTCTTGGTGCAAATTATTGCTGAAAACCAGGAGAATTAAATTGCTTGTTTCCAAACTCCTGGAATGGCTGTTGCATTGCATTCTGATTGTTGCTCCAACTGACGTTAGGATGATTCCAGTTGTCAGGATGATAAGTGGCAGGAACTGGATGGTGCGATCTCTGAAAGTTGCTCACAAACTGAGCTGAGTCACTAGATATAGCGCATTGCTCCGTCGCATACGGACCTGAACACATCTCACAAACACTGGTTATCTGCTTAACACCATAGTTAGCCAGAGAATCGATCTTCATAGACAACGCCTTAAGTTGAGCAGTGATAGCCGTAGCTGTATCCACTTCAAGAACTCCTTTTACCTTGCCCTGTGGCAATCTCTGGGTTGGATACTGATATTCAATAGCAGCCATCAGTTCAATTAGATCATAAGCTTCATCGTAGCTCTTAGCCCATAATGCTCTACCTGATGCTACATCGAGCATGGGTTTGGACTGTGCTCCCAACCCATTATAAAAACAATTGATGATCATCCAATCAGGCATGCCATGATGAGGACACTTCCTAAGCATCTCCTTGTAGCGCTCCCAAGCTTTACATAGAGATTCTCCCGATTGCTGCGCAAATTGAGTGAGAGCATTCCTGAGTGCAGCTGTCTTCGCCATAGGGAAGAATTTAGTAAGAAACTTCTGAGCAAGATCCTCCCAAGTAGTGATAGAACCAGCTGGTAGAGAGTGTAACCAACTCTTACCCCTGTCCCTCAGAGAGAATGGGAATAGTCTCAGCTTCACAGCATCTTCAGAAACACCGTTGAACTTGAAGGTGTCGCAGATCTTAATGAAATCCCTAATGTGCATATTGGGATCGTCCGCTGGAGAACCCCCACACTGGATTGAATTCTGTATCCATTGAATTATGCCAGGCTTGATCTCAAAGGTATTAGCTGTGATAGCTGGCCTGACAATGCTAGATTGAATGTCATTGATCTTGGGTTGAGAAAAATCCATCAAGGCTTTCGTTCGTGCTGTTGGATCTCCCATTGTAATGAGTACCTGAAACACGACAAGTAAACCATGAAATTAAAAGAGTCCGAGTAAGTGAACTTTAACGACCACTGATGACAAGCACATAAACTAAAAAATTAACATCGAGTCCCCGACAACGGTGCCAAAAACTTGTTAGGGCGAAAACACGCGCTAAATTACACGCAAGTATACACGTTCGCAAGTAGTATAAGATATAAATCAGATTTGTTCCCACAGAGACTCTTTTTAGTCAACTTAAGATTATGCACCTATGCAACAATGGTATGGCTATCGTTCAATGCTAAGACAAATAACAATTTGGGTTTTGATTAAACTAAGAGATTATACTAAATAATATTAACTAAAAGAATTAAGGTTGAATTACTTATATGAGACAAACATGGGATCCTAACTTCATTAAATACTTCATTCAATAGCCTTTTTATTCTTAACCTTAGCATGTAATGGTGATGACACTAATCAGATAACACGAAACTAGTAAATGCCAACTTTCGTTGTACAAATACCCTACTACCAAACATCCACAAAAGAGATAGAAGTTGAATAGACACTAATTATGTTGAGACCCTATATGTCTATAGAATTTGACAATATAAAGATTTAATGCGCAAGTTATCTATCGTGATTACATAGGGCAAGTAAGATGGTTAAAATTACCTACAAATCATGCATAATAAATACATGAACCTATGCTAGCATGGCAAGTTCTAAACATCTACATTCACTTTCGCTTCAATAGAGATTAACACGCTATCTTATATGTTAGCTACGCACATAAGATGAATAAGCACAACCAATACTAGGATATCAATCAATCACCACACACCAAGATATTGAACAAATTAACTAAAGAAATCTATAAGTAAATCCGTTAGAAACCCATGATAACGATTAGTTCATAATCGAACTCATCGTCACCATGGGTTCCAATGAAAGCATGATAATAAACAATATAAGAGTACTAGGGTTCAAGAACAAATCAAAAATGAGCATCCAAGTATCACTGATGAAAACAAAAGTCTTCTTCTCCGTAGCCTTCTCGTGCTCTCTAGGTCTTCTTATTGCTTTCCCAGGCCTCCTTGTTGTTAAAAACATGTTTTTATGGGTATATATAGGCTCTAGGATGACCAGGACTCTCAAAATCTTCAATTTCGACTAAAATCAGGATTCTGGGGCAGAAACCGGGCGCGGCCGCACCGACATTCTGGAAATTTTCTGACAAATCTTCTTTTGGCCATATCTTGAAATCTGCTCGTCAGAATTAGGCTATTCAACAGCCCACGCGAAGCTAACGAGATTCTATACAACTTGAGAATGTCCTAGGCTTCCAATTCTGATATTTTTTTCAGCATAATTCTTTGTAAAGCTTCTTTCTTCCTTTAACTGTTGCCTGAAATGCAATAACACAAAAACACATCAAAAATACCAACAACTTGAGTCCAAAATACCAACTCAAGCCTAAAATGAAGCATTCCAAGTAGATATAAAATCCACTTATCAACGCG
Organism: Apium graveolens; assembly: GCF_009905375.1. Classification (NCBI taxonomy): domain Eukaryota; kingdom Viridiplantae; phylum Streptophyta; class Magnoliopsida; order Apiales; family Apiaceae; genus Apium; species Apium graveolens. The sequence continues at coordinate 264,484,320 of NC_133652.1, read as the reverse complement.
TCTTAAGCTCTACTTTTTAACAAAAGTTATAATACTTGTCATTCTCCCTACACATGAAATAACTTGTAACGTATCACCCATGCATTCTTAAATACATAACGAACACTTGGTTGAATCCTTCATAATCCACGTATTTGTTATTGACGCGTCATCTTATCAGGGCTCGTCAACCTTGTGATATAAATAGTTCTTGATGTGAACATAAAGCCTGTGACGGCCTCAACCCCGGGGTCAGGAGTTGATGTCATCAACAACCACAATAATAAACATAATATAATCAATTCCATGATAGAATATAAATACGACCCCTTTTCCAAGATCTTTTCCAGGTTTAAGTATGATTTAGGCTACACAACTATCACAACCCAATTTACCTTATACAATCCTGACCACTAACTTAATACAACAACTCAACAGACCAACTTTGGTCTAACACAACTACCTCAGAGGAGCCCGACGCGAAAGGAACTGAAATTCTGCCCTGACTACCGCGGAAGAATCTCCTAGGCATCTGCAAGACATATATAAAACATTCTGTAAGGGTGAGCAATAAATTGCTCAGCAGTACCACTATGTGAATAACAGGTAAAACGATTTAAAGTAAAACAGTTATAGGAACATAATTCATAACTTGTTACAACCAGGTAAAACATGTATAAACTGGATATTCAAAACAAGCATGCTCTGTAAAACAATAACATCAGTAGTGTGTTGTGTACAAATACCAGAGTTAAATTCTAGCATGCTATTTTCATTTCCAAATCCACTGTATAATTACTTATTCCGTTACGGGAACCACAAAGCCAAATCAGATACGTAGCGGATATGTGAAGATAGCTGATTAGGCTATCAATACCAGACAGCTCCAACTGCCATCCCATACACCTGTTCCGGAACTCATAGATAAGCTAGGTCTCTGACCTGCTGGACTAATCGGTTATATAGTGCGCACAACCGAATTAGCCTCTTATGCCACCTCAATAAGCCCCCTGGCCCCAATGTATCCCATATCTGACCATTTTATCCAGTTTTCAAAACACTTGTACCTATCTCATTTCAAAACCATTCATTTTAACATCACACATAGAAAATCTAGTTTGCAAATCATTTCATTCGAGATAGGTACCTTTCGAAGTTACTTTTCCCCAAAACAGATTTAAAAGAAAGATTTATAACAAAAGGGATACATAACTTAAAATGTTTCTGTTCCATTACGAGATTAAAATATTAGCTATTCATATGTACAGAACCATAAAAGAATGGTCAGGGGTACTTGCCTTGCAGAGCTTACAACTATCATTGTCTGATTTTGGATCAACCCGGATGCTCGACTTTATCGCTTTACTATCAGACTATCGTGGATCCGACTTTGGCACTCAGGTCCTTCGCTTGGAACCTCACTGAGCTTGTCGACTGATCACTAGGTTATCTTTAGTCCAACGTCAATTCTCGAGTCATTCGACTAACATCTACAGGGTCGAACTATTTTATGTTAGACGTCTAGGTATGCTTGACATATCCTCACTAACAACCTACCCATTCGATAAAGATTCCCGACTCGTATTTATTTACATTACTATAATGTACATAGCAATCAGGATTCACGTACTCAAAACTCGAATAGATAATCATTATCAGAAAATGCATATACTCTTCACTTTAGAAAACTGGGTTGTTAACTATTTTCTAGAATATTTTATCACAATACACAAGTACGTTTTGCGAAATATTTCACCATGTCATAATCCATCTATTTGGTTTTGTACAAAACTAGAGGGAACCAATATATATGAAATATGTTATATATAGACTCAATTGATACGTCCGATAATTACAGGATGTGTTCCCGTAAATTTTAAAATTCAATTTTCTCAAAAATCAGGTAGCACTTCCTCTATTTATCGGACTATCCCATCGAAACACTTCGACGTCTCAAACCAAATCCACAACAACAACAACAAACCACAATAATCCACAATCACAATTCTACCGACATCACAACCAAACAATCAATCCAATTATGCATCTCGATCCTCGATACAACCGTTACATTTTAATTAAATTTTTTCATTCTGGGAATAACTTTATGAATTAAATTTATTTATTTTATAAAGATAGGACTCAGATCAAAGTCATCACTGTCCAACGTCCACTCGTAAAGAGTCATCGCGGTATGGCGGCAAAATTCTCGGAGTACCCGGTAATTCGGATTCCAACCAAAACAATTTCACCGATTATTAAAATTATTTTTCCCGCACGAATATTATATTTTATCTCACGGATATTAATCGAATAAACTCCTGCAGAGGTTAATAAAAATATTAATATTAAAAATATCAAGCCAAACCACACGCGCCACACGCGCTGCAACAGGAATAAGAAAACATAACAGCCGAACAACAATCGGAAAATAGGACAACAACCGGCGGCAAAACAACGGCCGCAACACACACACACAAATCACTCTACTCACACACACATATACACACGTATACACTTGTATACACACACACATATATATATAGCAAGCAAAATAGAACCCACCGGAATCAAGGTGGCACCACCGGAAAATGCAGCACCCGGCCAAGAAACAGGAAGAGAAAAAGTATCGAGGAAGAAGAGAAAGGAACAGAGAGATCGCGAGGGAGAGAGAGGAGAGAGGCTCGAGAGAAATCGAGAAAGAGAGAGACAATAAACTAATGTTTACCCCCCCCCCCCAATTCACACAGCCTACAGCACAGGCAAAGGTTTAATGATCGGACGAAACAAGGTACGGTTAAAAACACATCGAAATAATTCCAAATTAGTCTTAAAATGTCAAAAATATCCCGGAGTACATAAAAACGTAATTTTCAAAATTTTAAAATAATTTCCAAAGCGCACTTTATACCCGCTTTTATCAATTAAATGAATCGACGCGTGAGTGAAATTAATCCTAAAAAATTCCCAGAGTCATTTTAAAATTCTCGGAATATTCCAAACTTAAATAAATATGAGTTTCATAATTTTTGAAGAATTCTGGAATTAAATACGGATTTTACAAATAAATGCGATCATAAAATCATACAGAGCTAAATAATTGATGAAATATTGATTTCTAAATTTTATAAAATCCCAAAAATAATTATTGTAATTATGAAACCATAAAATTTTTTTAGAGACATTCCAAATATTGATGCAAATAAATTTGTATTAAATCCACTTTTAAAAGTGAAAACAATTCAGTACAACACAATATTTAATTACACGAGCAACCCGATACACCATAAATCACACATAGATAATAATAGAATAATACATAGCTGTCAAAACCAAGGCACATATTTTATTTGATTATCATTTAACAATTGCACATTAAAATAGTACAAAAATATACGAGTCGTTATATCCTTCCCCCCTTAAAAAGATTCTGTCCCCAGAATCTGATTTGTTAGATATATTTGATAATGTCATGGCTAATATGTTTTATGAATTGATTTCAGATCTTATTTGAACAGAACAAATCAGTACTTAACTGATCAGTACTTATACTGGAAGTCAGAACTTAAGGGATATCAGTACTTATGTTATCAGGAGATAGATATCAGAACTTAAGTGCTGAAGGACGATCAGATAAGGACAGTAGCTGATTAAAGTTAAGAAGATCAAGATAAACATAAGAAGAGATATGCATGAAGAAGGAATTCCGTGAAGAATGGAATACTTGGAATAGAAGATATCTGATTGATATATTTTAGGAAGCAGAATTATATTCCATATCAATTAGCGATTATCTTGTAACTGTGTAGTATATAAACACAGACATAGGGTTTACACTATAAGTGTTATCATTATCGAGAATATTATTTAATATAACCCTAGCAGCTCTCGTGATATTTTGTTCATCACTGAGAGATAACAGTTCCAGATTGTAACAGAGTTTATTGTTTAAATAAAGTTTGTTTTCTGTTACATAAGTTCTTGAAGTTTGATTTGATTGTAATAAACACTGTATTCACCCCCTCTACAGTGAAAGTGTGACCTAACAAGTGGTATCAGAGCTATCTGTTAACACACATACAGTTAAAGATCCAAACACAATCATGTCTGACACAGAAACTCTAACTAAGCCTACCAAAACTGAGGAATCATCAAAGACATCAACTCAGAGTCGATATGAGACTATCAGAATTCCCATATTGAGACCATCTGAATATCCCATATGGAAGGTAAGGATGACCATGTTTCTGGAAGCAACAGATCCAGAATACCTTGATAGAATCAAGGAAGGGCCTCACAAACCTACCAAGCTCGCTGTTGTAGTTGTAGGTGAAGCAGCAATGACCGTACCAAAGGAAAAGAATGATTACACTGCTGAAGATATAGCATCTATTGCTAAGGATGCCAAGGTACGTCACTTATTGCATAGTGCCATTGATAATGTAATGTCAAACAGGGTAATCAACTGCAAGACTGCTAAGGAGATATGGGATGCACTGGAGACAAGGTGTCAAGGAACTGAAACAGTTAAGAAGAACAGGAAGACAATACTCACTCAAGAGTATGAACACTTTGACTCTAGGACTAATGAGTCATTGACTGATGTATATGATAGATTTGTCAAACTCTTGAATGACTTGTCATTAGTAAATAAGGAGTATGATCTTGAAGATACAAACCTCAAATTCCTGTTAGCTCTTCCTGAATGTTGGGATTTGAAGGCAACAACAATAAGAGACAACTACAATCTTGATGAAACAACTCTTGATGAAATCTATGGAATGCTCAAGACTCATGAACTTGAGATGGAACAAAGAAGCAAGAGGAAAGGAGGAAAGTCAAGGACAGTTGCTCTCAAGGTTGAAGAGGAATCCCCCAAACCACCTTCCTCAAAGAAAGATAAGGGTAAAGCTCTTATCATAAAATCTGATACTGAGTCATCAAGTTCTGAGAGTGATGATGACTCAGATTCTGAAAGCTTGCCTGAAACTGATGCTGATGAGGAGATGATGAAGCTGTGTGCTCTTATGGTGAAAGGAATCACAAAGATTGCATACAGGAAGTTCAGGAAGGGAAAGAAGTTTTCCAGGAAAGGCATAAGTTCTGATAAGAAGAATTTCAGAAGATCTGAAGGAAGAGGAGGAAAGTCTGACAGAGGAGATTACGCTAATGTTAAATGTTATAATTGTGGTGAGAAAGGCCACATATCTCCTGATTGCAAGAAGACCAAGAATGACAAAGGCAAAGCTCTTGTCACAAAGCAGAAAAGCTGGACAGACACCTCAGACTCTGAAAGTGAGGAGAACTATGCATTGATGGCAAATGCTGATAAATCAAGTTCTGATAGCAGTTCTGAAGCTGCTGAAACAAAGGTACCTCAGACTACTTATGCTTTTCATACTGATGATATTAATGAGTTGAGAAGATATCTTAAAACCATGTTTGTTAGTTATAGAGATCAAACTTTAACATGTGAAAGATTAACTTCTGAAAATCTTGCTTTTAGGAAAAGAAATGATTTCTTAGAAAAAGAGTTAGTCATGTTTCATCAAACTCAGCAGGATAGAGATGATGCTTTTTATGTTAGGGATGAAGTGCTAAAAATGAATGAATCTCTAAAAACTGAGTTAGAAAAGGAGAGAGAGATTATCAGAACTTGGACTAACTCTGGCAAAACAACTCAAAATTTGCTAAGCAGTGGAAACTGGAAAGAGGGCTTAGGCTATGGAGAAAATAAAAAAGGAACTGTAGAAATTAAGCCTGTTGATAAGCAAAAGCCGAAGTTAAAACCTGTTAAGTTTGTAACTGAAAAATCCGAAAATGAGAAATCAGAAGTTAAAAAGGAATTAGCTTCTGACAAACTAAAACAGGAAAAGACAGCTGAAGTTAACATAGGCTTAATGACAAAGAAGCAGCTTAAGCATAAGCTGAAAGATGTTAAGAATGCAAACAAGGTAAAATCACCTAGGAAAAACAGGAATGGAAAGGAAGGTGTGAATAAAAGCAATAACTATAAATCTGTTCCTGATGCTCCTAGGAAAGCATGTCATAACTGTGGAAGTTCTAACCATCTGGCTTCTTTTTGCAGGAAGAATAAGAATATTAACTCCTTATCTACAAAGTCAGGAGTTAAGAGTCAGTCTGTTAGATACAAACCACAAAATCCTTGTTTTCATTGTGGTAGTTTATGGCATTCCATTTATACTTGTAAGGAATATCATAGTTTGTACTATGATTATTATCAAATAAAACCTTCTTTAAAGAAAGTTTCTGTTGTTCCTTCTAGTATAAGTTCTGATAAGAAAACTGTTAACATAAAATCTGATGTTAAATCCGCTGCAAATGTTAACAAACCTAAAAAGGCCAAAGGATCCAAGCAAGTCTGGGTCCTTAAAACTAATAATTAGTGGTCTTTTTGATTGCAGGGCAACAGGAAAAATATTTTAGTTCTGGACAGTGGATGTTCAGGACATATGACTGGAAATAAGGCCCTGCTATCAGACTTTGTGGAGAAAGCTGGCCCAAGTGTTTCTTATGGAGATGGCAACATTGGAAAAACTTTGGGATATGGCAATATCAATCTTGGGAATGTCATTATTAAAGATGTAGCTCTGGTCTCAGGACTTAAACACAACTTACTGAGTATAAGTCAAATCTGTGACAGAGGTTATCATGTTGATTTTTTTTGCAGAACATTGTGAAATAGTTAGTAAATCTAAAGGAAAAATTGTTCTGAAGGGATTCAGGCGTGGTAACATTTATGAAGCTAAGCTTTCAACAAGTTCTGATGGTTCTGCAATCTGTTTAGTGAGTAGAGCCTCAACTGAAGAAAGCTGGAATTGGCACAAGAAACTCTCTCATTTAAACTTCAACAAGATAAATGAACTGATCAAGAAAGATCTTGTGAGAGGACTGCCAAAATCAGTGTTTGTTCCTGATGGTCTTTGTGACTCATGTCAGAAGGCTAAACAAAGAAAATCTTCGTTCAAGAGCAAGACTGAATCATCAATTCTTGAGCCTTATTATCTACTTCATGTTGATCTATTTGGTCCAGTGAATGTCATGTCTATTGCAAAGAAGAAATATGCGTTGGTCATAGTAGATGAGTTCACCAGATACACATGGGTGTATTTCTTGCACACAAAAAGTGAAACTGCATCTATCTTGATTGATCATGTCAAACATCTGGATAAATTGATCAAAGATTCTGTGAAAATTTTGAGGAGTGATAATGGCACTGAATTCAAGAATTTGATAATGGAAGAGTTCTGCAAAAATCATGGAATAAAGCAGGAATTTTCTGCTCCTGGAACTCCACAGCAAAATGGAGTTGTTGAAAGGAAGAATAGAACTCTAATTGAAGCTGCACGAACAATGCTTGAAGAAGCAAAGCTTCCAACCTATTTCTGGGCTGAAGCTGTGCAGACTGCTTGTTTTACTCAAAATGCAACACTCATTAACAAGCATGGAAAAACACCATATGAGATGGTGAAGAACAAAAAGCCAAATCTCAAATACTTTCATGTATTTGGATGTAAGTGTTTTGTTCTCAAGACTCATCCTGAACAGCTATCCAAGTTTGATCTAAAAGCTGATGAGGGAATCTTTGTAGGATATCCACTTTCTACAAAAGCCTTCAGAGTCTATAATTTGAGAACAAAAGTGGTCATGGAATCTATCAATGTCTCTTTTGATGACAAGAAGATCACTGGACTTGAAGATTGCATTGATCATGATAAGCTGAGATTTGAAAATGAAGATTCATATTCTGATACCTCAAGTCCTGACAGTCTAACTCCTGATACTGTAAATTCTGATGGATTAAACTCTGATATTATTGAAACTGTGGTGACTACGTCAAAGGAAGATGCACCAATGCAGGGGAGCATACTCAAGATATTATCACATCTCAAGAAGCATCAGAACATACATCTGGCTCTTCAAATTCTGATTCGTCAAGTTCTGATAAGCCAAGTACTGACAGTGCTGAAAATCTAAATACTGAAGGATCCAACTCAGAGAGCATAGTTTCAGGGGGAGCATCAGAAAATGAAACCGAAGACAGCATGAATCATGGGGGAGCATCCAGTTCTAGAGAAAATCTTCCATCTGCAAGGAAGTGGACAAAATCACATACACCTGATTTAATAATTGGAAATCCTGAGGCAGGTGTCAGAACTAGAACAGGTACTTCGAATGAATGTCTTTATAATTCTTTTCTCTCTCAGTCTGAGCCAAAGAAAGTGGAAGAAGCTCTTCAAGATGCTGATTGGGTGCAAGCAATGCAGGAAGAGTTGAATGAATTTGAAAGAAACAAAGTCTGGACCTTAGTGCCAAGACCCAAGAATAGATCGGTTGTTGGTACAAAGTGGGTATTCAGAAACAAAACTGACAGTGATGGCATAATTGTAAGGAACAAGGCAAGGCTGGTTGCAAAAGGATATTCTCAACAGGAGGGAATTGACTATGATGAAACATTTGCTCCAGTTGCTAGGTTAGAAGCCATAAGGATATTCATGGCTTATGCTGCTCACAAAAAGTTTACTGTCTTTCAAATGGATGTGAAAAGTGCTTTTCTCAATGGAGAATTGGAAGAGGAAGTATATGTTGAACAACCTCCAGGCTTTGTAGATTCCAAACATCCAGATTATGTCTACAGGCTTGATAAAGCACTTTATGGACTTAAGCAAGCTCCTAGAGCATGGTATGAGACTTTAGCTCAGTTTCTTCTGGAAAGTGGATTCAACAGAGGAACTATTGACAAAACATTGTTCTATCTCAACCATGGCAAGGACTTACTTTTGATCCAGATTTATGTTGATGATATTATTTTTGGGTCTCCAAATGACAAACTTTGCAAAAAGTTTGCCAACCTAATGCAGTCAAGATATCAGATGAGTATGATGGGAGAACTTAGTTATTTTCTGGGCCTTCAAGTCAAGCAGAGTGAAGAAGGAACTTTTATTTGTCAATCTAAGTACACCAGAAACTTGCTGAAAAAATTTGGAATGCAAGACTGTTCAAGTGCATCCACTCCCATGGCCACTGCAACAAAACTGGATAAGGATACTGGTAATTCAGTAGATATTACTGATTACAGAGGTATGATTGGCTCACTTCTCTATCTAACTGCTAGTAGACCAGATATCATGTTTGCTACCTGTCTTTGTGCAAGATTTCAAGCAGATCCAAGAGAACCTCACTTAACAGCTGTAAAAAGAATCTTTAAGTATCTTAAAGGAACAGCTGATCTAGGATTATGGTATCCTAGAGAATCAGATTTTAAATTAATAGGTTACTCAGATGCAGATTTTGCAGGTTGCAAAATTGACAGGAAAAGCACAAGTGGTAGCTGCCAATTTCTTGGAGGCAGGTTGGTTTCTTGGTATAGCAAGAAACAAAAGTCAATTTCCACATCAACTGCAGAAGCAGAGTATATTGCTGCAGGAAGCTGCTGTGCACAGATTCTCTGGATGAAGAATCAGTTACTAGATTATGGGTTAACGTATTTCAAAATCCCTATTTACTGTGATAATCAAAGTGCTATTGCTATGACAGGTAATCCAGTTCAACACTCTATGACAAAGCACATCAGCATCAGGTACCATTTCATCAGGGAACATGTGGATGAAGGTACAGTGGAATTGCATTTTGTTCCCACAGATCAACAAGTAGCAGATATCTTCACAAAACCACTGTGTGAAGCTACCTTTTCAAAATTGGTAAATGAACTTGGAATGATTTCAGGTTCTTTCTCTAAATCTGCTTAAACTTGTTCTATGTTATCAGACTTTATGATCAGTATTTACAGAATTAATCTCTTTGTATATTCTGTGCATTAATTGATAAATGTCTTTAAGTACTGACTGTTGTCTGATATATGTTTCTAAACTCTGATAAGTGATATGTCTGTTTCAGTAACTATTCAATCCTATGAGGATAACTGTGCTAGATACTGACCTACTAGTCTTCAATAAACAAATGATCCCATGAAAGAAGTAATTATTTCTGTGGAAATCTTATGACACAAGCAAATTCTGATAACTGAGCTTAGTTAAGTTTACTTTGTATATCTTATTACTAAGTCACAAATTAGAATAATGCTACTCATCTGTTTAAGTTCTGATTCTAGTAAAACTGCTGAATGTACTAAGTGCTGATAAACCTCACTTATCAAAAGAAGAAGAACAATAATCAAAGAATAATATCAGGTACTCCTTTGAGATCTAGAGTAAAAATGTGAAAGGGACGACCCAAGTGCATTGCTGGTATTAAGTAAATATGCATTAGAAAAGCAAAATATTTTCTTGGTGACTTTTCACACTCTATGATTACTGGAGAAATACTCTGATAATAGCATAAATTCTGATAAACAGTCGTGACTCACTTACACTGAGAAGCCTCTGTAAAATAGAATTTCAAAAGATGCATAAAATTAGCACAAAAACAGCAGAGGTGAACTCATGCATGAACTCATTTATCAGTAGGTTTCAGGATAATGGCAGCTCTTTAGCAAAATTTTAATTATGACTTATTTCTAAGATGTACTGAAGTAGATCAGACTTTACTCTTTGTATGTTATTTAGCTTAATGCACACACACATCACTCCATATGAATGATGAAATTTCTGTGGTGGTCTATGTTATTTTAGATCAACAGTCATTGTGTCACTTTTGCACAAATTCTGAGGACAAGTTTTAGTTACACGTTCTGATGATTAAGTTCTGACGTTCATAACTAAGAACTTGTATGAGTATTTACTAAGATAGATATTCCTTGTTCGAGTTAAGACATTATGTTCTGATGACTGTTAAGTTCTGGTATAGGTCTAAGTTCTGATTTTTCAGTCTAACCCTTTACTTGACTTATCTGTGAGTAAAATTTGGTAACAGTCTCAGATTAATTTCGAAATGTTGAAGTGGAAGATTAATAGTCTATGGTTAAAACATAATGGCACTCGTCCTTGAACAGTTCACTCTTGTTACATGTGCACATTCTCTTTCCAATGACTGTTATTCTTTTTCAAGGTCTAGGGAGACGAGGTAGAATTAATTCTACCTGTCTGCATTCAATATCTTTGTGTCTCTTGGCATTCTCATGCCTATATATGCAACCACTTCACATCAGTCTTTCCATCACATTCTTCTCACACACTTATCCTCCTTCTTCTGTCAAAAACACAATGGTTCGATACAACATGTTTTTGAACACACAAACCTTCACAATGGAGCTCAGTTGTGCCGAGTGGCAGCAAGAGTGGCATATAACAGCCATTCCTGAGGAGATCTGGGACTCTGTCCCACAGGAGGTGCTGGCTCACCTTCTATTCTTCGAGATGGATTACCATCGCCATCTGGAGCGCCTGGAGGAGGAAAGGCGGGAAGCTATCCGTCAGCAAGAGCGAATCATTCGACTCGCTATCTTGTTTGTCGAAGATAGGAAGAGGAGGATGACTTAATCTCGTCTTCTTCCTGTTCTTCCTCATCCTCAGCTTTGTCAGGCTTCTTAGCTAAGACTAAAGCTGTTGACGTTAGGATTAGAAGCTTAGGGAAAATCTTGTATTGATGTAATTTCTATTTCATATATGTATTGACTTGATATATTAATGAAAACTATTTTTACTTCAAGATTTTGTCTCTGAGTTATTTTATCTGTGTTGTTAAATCCTGCTTGATATTCTGATGACCATTTAAATTTTGTCTTTATTTAAGTTCTGATTCTTTGTCAGCACTTATTCATCGAAATTATCTCGGTCATTTTTAACATGATTCATTTTTAGAATATTAATGTTGCAGTGAAAAACAATTCAATCAGTGCTAACGGTTTCAATTTTGAATTAAACCTGTGTCTCTTGATAACTGAAATGGTTTTTCCTTGAAACAAGGCAACTGGATAAGTAATCATTCCTGTTTTCTCGAGCCCAGTAACTACCCGTTATTACTGCATGTCTGACAGGTGTCCAACGACAGTATCTCACACACCTAACAGGCATACTTGAATTTCAATATTTTTTCACATGGCACCAAAGGATTTAATCATTGATGGAGCAAAGTTTGTTCCAAACAACTATGCTGCAATTCTTGATCATGCTGAAGCTCCATCTGAATTGCATTTTGTGCAAGATCTTCTTGCACATAGTGAGGTTGGGTACGCCTTAACTCAGCCTGAATTATTTTCAAGTCAACAAGTTCTGCGGTTCTGGAGGACTGGAGTTTATGATGATGGTGGTAAACGAGGAACTCCCAGTATTATCTTCCAAGTGGGTGACTCATCCTATGTAGTCACTCCTGGTACAGTACGAAGAGCATTACATCTTCCAGAAGATTGTACCTTCTCTATACCAGAGGAATCAGAACTTCGGGGGTTAATGACTGATTTGGGATATGAAAAGAGTCTGACGAAACTTGGACAGTTGAAACGGGCTAATATCAGAAGAGAATGGAGTTTCTTCTTCGATTGCATCACCAAGGCTTTTGGCAACAAGTGTTCAAATTTTGATGCCATCCCAATTCTGAGTCAGCACATCGGGTATGCTATTATCCATCAAACTCATTTTGATTTTGCAACTGGAATAATTGGTTTTATTGGGGATAGGATGACAGAGGATCGAGATGTTGTTTATTTTGCTAGATTCTGTCAACTTATTTATACGTATTGTACTGCTGAACCCCAGTTAGTCAGCACTCAAACCCCACCTTTTAAGGTTGCAAAAAGGTACTTTAACGACCTGATAAATGCTGACACAAAGAAATCAATGGTGAGACAATTACAGATTCCTCAGTCTGTGAAACAGATTCTGGTAAATGCTGATCCTGCTACTTACAAATCTGTTTACTCAAATGTTCAACCAACTCACCATAACCAAAATCCATCAACCTCAGTCCCTACCTCTCATTCTACTCAACCTACCCTCAGAACTTATCTCAAATCCTATCTCTCCACTTCACAGACTGCTCAACCTTCTTCTTCAGCACCTACTGTGAAGCCTACATCCTCTAAGCCAAAGAGAACAAAGACTGTTCCTCAAACATCTCAGAAGAAGAGGAGGATTACTTTGAGAGATGAATCAGATTCTGAGGATCAGATTCCCTCTTCAGAACCTATGATAGATGAAGCTGAGAAGGCAACTTCTCAGAAGGATTCTGCAATTGGGGGTTCTAGGCTTCTCAAGAGGCTTAGACGTATGACGGTTCCTGCAACTCCCAAGGAATCCAAATCAACAAGGAAGTACAAGAAACAGAGGGCACAGAGGCCAGTTTCAGATGATGAGGAGGAAGCAGCTAAGGAAGGGGATCAGGAATCTCTGATCTCACAAGACAAGGAATTTGCTCCAGTCACTTCTTCTCCATCAACTCCATCTCAGGAACCTGTATCTGACAAGGCTAATTCACCTTCTATATCTCTTGTTGATCTAGGCACAAGTGCTGAAATTGATATTCAGAACTTGGTTGTGCCTGAAATACTTCTCTTAGAAGCTCCAACAGCAAATAATCCTTCCACAACACCTGTTACTGATGCTGTTCAAACTCCTGAGTTATCACTAACACCTTCTCTGCATCAAGATGATGATCAGATTTTAGGTGAGCATCAGGATATGGCTGTTGATCAGAACTTAGTATCAGATCAGCAATTAGAGGATGTTGAAGCCTCCATTGCTACTCATACATTTGTCTTATCAGAAGATACTGATTCTTTAAGTTCTGATGCTGCAAATGTTGGAGATACTGGTGAAGCTGCTACAACTGTAGATGCTGATGAAGCAGGTCCTTCAGGACATACTCCTCCACTGACTCTTCCTAAGTCTGAACTGCTAAAGGAGTTTGTTATCAGGGATGCACCAGTACCTTGGAGTGAAACTCCTGCAGGTCAGGAGTGGACCAAGGAATGGAACTCAGTTTCATGTGTTCCAAATGCTTTACATCTTGCTGAGCACTTGACTAAAGCTGATGAAATGTTACATTCTGATGATTTTAAAATCCAGCTTAGAGTCACTGCATTGAGTACTAAACATCTACAAGGTCTTCATTCCAACACTCATGCAGAGCTACACAAGATTCAGGAGAACTTTATTAAACAGGAACAAGTTTGGAAACTTGATAAGAAAAAGTTCTTCCAACCTACCATTGACAGGGTTGCTTATATTGAGAAAACTCAAGAGAAGCAACAAGCTCAGATTGATCAAATTCTGACAAATCAAGCTTCTCAGCAATCGCAACTTACTGAAATCCAGACCTCAGTGGAACTACTTATCTCTCTTTTATTACCTGCTGATGCCAAAAAGGGGGAGAAGGTAATTAAGTCCAAATGCAAAACCAACAAGTCACTGCAAGGAAAGGATGATGGAAAAGATGACCAAGGAAACTCTGGAATGGGTGGTGGTCATAGTCAAGGTAGAAGGTTTACATCAAGACAAGCTAGTCACAGAACAAGTTCTGATACTGGGAAAAGAATAAGTTCTGCTGCTGGTAAAAGGATAAGTTCTGATGAACTTCTAGATCTTGATGAGGAAATGTCAAGACAGTTATTTCTTCAAGAAAATCCAGGGATGGACTTGGAAAGTTTAAAGGAAGAAGAAGCCAGACTTAAATCAGAGAAAGTCACATCTAAATCTGAAGCTTCTGGTAAAAAGTTACTTCCAAAACCTAAAGGCATTGTGATCAAAGAAAGGATACATACTGAAGAAACTTTGGCTAGATCACAACCACAGATAGATCCAAGATCCAAGGGTAAAGAAAAGGTTGGTGAACCTATCAAGCCTTATGTACCTCCTGAGGAAGAAGAAATTACTGATGGAAAAGATAATCTTGCTCTGACTTCAAGAAAAGTTCTTAAAACAACCTCTGACATGGCTCAAGTTGTTCAGAGTCAAGAAATTGTAAGTTCTGATATTCAGAAGAAGCAAGTAACCTCTGACAGTGCTCAAGTTAACTTGATATCAGAAAATAAATCTAAAACACTCCTACCAGGATTCACTAAAGCAAAACAGACTCAATCTTTGAAGGCTACTTCAAGTGGTTTTGAAGCAAGAGTAGTTACTGGAAAGGAAGCTAGAGATAAAACTGGATTGGGAAGTGCTGATGAAAGAAGAGTACACAACACTACCGATGATCCAACTTCCTTGAGTGAACCAGGTATTGGAGCAACTCCTGAGAGATTAAATCAACTAGAATCTGTACAGATGGTTTACCATACCTTCTTGAAAGAATACATCATGTTGTATTTCATGACAGATGGTAGGGTTTATCATATAAGACAAAATGCCATTCCATTGAAGTATTTTGAAGAATTGGAGCATGTATTATTCTTACTTCAAGTGGATGACAGAATAACAGAGACTGCTGCAAACTACTTAAAGGAACAGATTCAGAGACAGAAAAGACTTTATTCTGTTAAGTCTGACAGCAGATATGTTCCAAAGTACAGAAATCACAATGGTGATATTGTTGATATGAAGCCTAATACTTCACAGATCAGAACATATCTTGGTATTATGGGGCTTGAATTCAATCTAGAGTCTAATAAAGCTTATGTCATAAGACTAGATCGGGAGTTGAGAAAAGCAAAGATTAATGATCTCAGAGCTGCAATATTTCAAACTGGTGAAGATACTGCAGAGCTTAAAGATGTCAAACGGAGAATGATTGATGAACTCAGATATGCTGAGAAATGTTTGTTGAAGAATTATCTCAGAACAACTCCTGACATCAGAGAGATCAGAAAATGATGAAGCCAAGTCGAAGATCTACAACTGCTTAAATTCTGATATTTATACAGATTGAAGTTGTTATCAGAAGTTGAATTGGTAAAAACTTTAAGGACTGTAAGTTGTAGTTATCTTGTCTATTTCTCATGCATTTGTACTTAATGTTTTTGACATCATCAAATATCTGTTAAACTTGTATATTTTGTTAATTTACAAGTTGGGGGAGATTGTTAGATATATTTGATAATGTCATGGCTAATATGTTTTATGAATTGATTTCAGATCTTATTTGAACAGAACAAATCAGTACTTAACTGATCAGTACTTATACTGGAAGTCAGAACTTAAGGGATATCAGTACTTATGTTATCAGGAGATAGATATCAGAACTTAAGTGTTGAAGGACGATCAGATAAGGACAGTAGCTGATTAAAGTTAAGAAGATCAAGATAAACATAAGAAGAGATATGCATGAAGAAGGAATTCCGTGAAGAATGGAATACTTGGAATAGAAGATATCTGATTGATATATTTTAGGAAGCAGAATTATATTCCATATCAATTAGCGATTATCTTGTAACTGTGTAGTATATAAACACAGGACATAGGGTTTACACTATAAGTGTTATCATTATCGAGAATATTATTTAATATAACCCTAGCAGCTCTCGTGATATTTTGTTCATCACTGAGAGATAACAGTTCCAGATTGTAACAGAGTTTATTGTTTAAATAAAGTTTGTTTTCTGTTACATAAGTTCTTGAAGTTTGATTTGATTGTAATAACACTGTATTCACCCCCTCTACAGTGAAAGTGTGACCTAACATATGGGACTATTATATAAGTAGATTTGGAGACGTTTTTAAGGAGAGGATCGTGGTATTACGCAAGGAGCGAAGGAGATAAGGAAGAAGACCGTTTAGTACACCGAAGAGGAAGCATATTTTCTTGTGATTCTTGTTTCGTTGTAACGTTGGATGCTAGTTTTCTTACTTTGAACCTATTTACTCTTGTGACGTACTCTGATTTAATATAATTAGTTTAGTTATTATTTCTTGTGTTTGTTTATCATGATTTCATATGAACCCATGATGACGATAAGTGCTATTATGGGCTAATCGTGATCATGGGGTTGCAACGGATTTATGGAATTCTTTAGTTAATTGTTTAATACTTTAGTGTGTGATGATTGTATGATATCTAGTATTGGTTGTGCGTATTCGTCTTATGTGCGTCGCGAACATATAAGATAGGGTGTTAATCTCTTGTGAAGCGACGGTGGATCTTGAGATTTAGAACTTGCCATGCTAGCATAGGTTCATGTACGTTGTGCATGATTAGTGGGTAACTCTAACAGTTTTATTTGCCCTATGTAATCAAAAGGAATAACTTGTGCTTAAATCGTTGTGTTGTCAATTTCTGTAGACATATAGGAACTCAACATAATTGATGACTATTCAACTTCTATCTTAATTGTGGATGTTGGTAGAATGGTATTAGTACAATGAAAGTTGGCTTTTATCAGTTTCGTGTTATTCGATTAATATCATCACTGTCACATGCTAAAGGTAATAACAATGACTATTGAAGGAAGTAGTAATGAAGTTGTGATCTCATGAGTGTTTTATTATTGATAATTGAAGTGTTAATTAAGTGATTAATTAAGTAGTTAATTTAGTCAACAATAAGTGTTAGTGTCTTAACATTGAGAAGTAATCATACATTGGTGAGTGAGTTTAATTAGACAATAATTAGTCTGAGTCTCTGTGGGAACGAACTAGAAAGTATTCTATATTACTTGCGAACGCGTATACTTGCGTGAATATTAGCGTGTTTTCGCCCTAACAAGTTTTTGGCGCCGCTGCCGGGGACTCGGCGTATTTGTTTAGTTTATGTACTTACCATCATTGGTCATTAGGACTCAGTGATTAGGACGTAGTAGTTACTTATTGTTTCGGTTGTGTTTCAGGTACTTTAGCAGCGTTTATGCAAACTCGTTCTCGTACTCGCAAGAGGACTTTAGATACAGCTGAGGAGACAGACGAAGTTCTTGATATTCCGGAGAAGTTAGATTTTGAGATTCGGATTCAGGAACTGAGCGAAAGAACCAGTAAACATGGGTGATCGTATTGTTCAAGCTGATCCAGCTCTTATGGATTTTCTCGGCCAAAATTGATGACATTCAGTCAAGCATTCTTCATCCGGCTATTCAAGCTAACACCTTTGAAATCAAGCCGGCCGGGCACTATTCAGATGGTGCAGAATTCTGTTTCTTTTGGAGGAGCGGCGACTGAAGACCCCAACATGCACATAAGGAATTTTGTCGAGATCTGCAGCACTTTTAAGTATAATGGCGTGACTGATGAGGCTATCAAGTGAGGCTTTTCCCATTCTCACTGAGGACAAGCTAAGACTGGTTACATTCTGAACCAGCTGGGTCCATCACTACGTGGCAAGATCTTGCGCAAAAGTTTCTGGTGAAGTTTTATCCATGGCAAAGACTGCTGCTATGAGGAGTGCTCTTACTCAGTTTGCGCAGCAACCTACAGAATCTATGTGCGAGCTTGGGAACGCTACAAGGAAATGTTGAGAAATGTCCACATCATGGAATGCCTGATTGGATGGTGATCACTGGTTTCTATAATGGTTTGGGGGCCCAATCTCGGCCCATGCTCGATGCAGCAGCTGGAGGCGCCTTATGGGCTAAAAGCTATACTGAGGCTATAATCTTATCGAGACTATGGCTGCAAATGAGCATCAAAACCCAACTCAGAGGATGATGCAGGTAAGGTAGCAGGTATTCTGGAAGTTGATGCAGCCACCGCTATTGCAGCCAGCTCAAGCGCTGTCAATGAAGGTTGATTCTCTGGCTACATATGGAGTTAATCAAATAGCTATGGTTTGTGAGCTTTGTGCAGGTTCTCATGCTACGGATCAGTGTTCTCTTGTCAACGAATCTGTTCAGTATGTGAATAATTATCAGCGACAACAGCAGCCTGTGCCAGCGACCTATCATCCTAATAACAGAAATCATCCAAATTTCAGCTGGGGGAATAATCAGAATGCTATTCAGCCACCATATCAGCAAGGAGTGAGTAAACAGTTTAACCCACCTGGATTCCAGCAACCACAGCAGTATGCTCAAGGCAATCATATCCTCAACAGGGAAGTGCAGCTGCACCTACTAGTGCTGATTTTGAGGAACTTAAGCTGTTATGCAAGAGTCAGGCGGTTTCTATCAAGACCTTGGAAAATCAAATCGGTCAATTAGCCAATGCAGTGCTCAATCGTCAACCTGGCACTCTTCCCAGTGACACGGAAGTACCAGGCAGGAAGGAAGCTAAAGAGCAAGTCAAGGCTATTACCTTAAGGTCTGGAAAAGTTGCTGATGCTGAAAAGGAGAAGCTGAAATTAGAGATGAAGAAGCTAAGCAAAAGGAGAAAGCGGCGGAACCAAGGAAGACTACTGTTGAACACACTCTGCCTGAGGTAATACAGGGGAGAAACAGCTCTATCCTCCACCACCTTTTCCTAAGAGATTGCAGCAACAAAAGCTGGATAGACAGTTCGGTAAGTTTCTGGAGGTGTTCAAGAAACTTCACATCAATATACCTTTCGCTGAGGCTCTGGAGCAAATGCCTAGTTATGCGAAGTTTATGAAGAGTATTCTTTCAAGGAAGGTGAAACTGGATGACCTTGAGACCGTTGCTCTCACGGAAGAATGCAGCGCTGTTCTGCAGCAAAAGTTACCACCAAAACTGAAAGATCCAGGTAGCTTCACCATTCCTTGCACCATTGGCAATTGACTTTTGACAAGTGCCTTTGTGATTTGGGAGCAAGCATTAATCTGATGCCGTTGTCGATCTTTAAAAAGCTGGATTGCCTGATCCAAAACCCACATACATGTCTCTACAATTGGCTGATCGTTCCATTACTTACCCAAGGGGCATAGTGGAGGATGTGCTCGTCAAGGTGGATAAGCTCTTCTTTCCTGCAGATTTTGTTATTCTGGATTTTGAGGAAGATAAGAAGATTCCCATAATCTTGGGAAGACCTTTCTTGGCTACTGGCCGTACCTTGATAGATGTGCAAAAAGGTGAACTTACTATGCGGGTACAAGATCAGGATGTGACCTTCAACGTATTCAAGGCAATGAAATTCCCTACAGAAGATGAGGATGCTTAAAAGTGGATGTGATTGATTCTGCGGTTACTTCGGAACTCGATCGCATGCTAATGTCTGATGCATTGGAAAAGGCCTTAGTGGGGGATTTTGACAGCGATGATGAAGATGGCAACGAGCAATTACAATATCTGAACGCTTCTCCCTGGAAGCGAAAGCTGGACATGCCTTTGAATCTCTTGGTACTTCTGACCTCAAGAATGCTGAAGGAAAGCTCAAACCATCAATAGAGGAAGCACCTACCTTGGAGCTCAAGCCATTACCTGAACACTTGAGGTATGCTTTTTTAGGTGATGCATCTACCTGTTATTATTTCATCTGACCTTTCAGGTAGTGAGGAAGACAAGCTCTTAAGGATTTTGAGAGAATTCAAATCGGCTATTGGATGGACCATAGCAGACATCAAGGGGATAAGTCCTTCATATTGTATGCATAAAATTCTGCTAGAGGAAGGTAGTAAGCCGACTGTGAACAGCAGCGAGACTGAATCCCATCATGAAGGAGGTGGTGAAGAAAGAAATTCTGAAATGGCTGATGCAGGCATCATTTATCCTATTTCTGACAGCTCGTGGGTGAGCCCCGTACAATGTGTACCTAAGAAAGGAGGTATCACTGTGGTAGCAAATGAAAAGAATGAGCTCATCCCCACTCGAACAGTTACAGGATGGAGAGTATGCATGGATTATAGAAAATTGAACAAAGCCACAAGGAAGGATCACTTCCCTCTTCCATTTATTGATCAGATGCTTGACAGGTTGGCGGTCATGAGTATTTTTGTCTTCTGGATGGTATTCAGGGTATAATCAGATTTGTATTGCACCAGAGGATCAGGAAAAGACTACCTTCACTTGTCCATTTGGCACGTTTGCTTTTCGCAGAGTTTCGTTTGGGTTATGTGGCGCCCGGCCACTTTTCAGAGATGTATGATGGCTATATTCTCTGACATGATTGGAAATAATGTCGAAGTGTTCATGGACGACTTCTCCGTCTTTGGACATTCATATGATGAATGTTTGAATAATCTTCGCGCCGTACTCAAAAGGTGCGTGGAAACTAATTTGGTGCTCAATTGGGAGAAATGTCATTTTATGGTGCGTGAAGGCATTATTCTTGGGCATAAGGTCTCTAACAAGGGTCTGGAGGTGGACAAGGCCAAGGTGGGAGTCATTGAAAATCTTCCACCACCTAATTCTGTGAAAGGAATCCGTAGTTTTCTTGGTCATGCGGGTTTTTATCGGCGATTCATCAAGGACTTTTCAAAGATATCTAAGCCGTTGTGCAATTTGCTTGAGAAAGATGTGCCTTTCAAATTTGATGATGAATGTTTGGCAGCATTCGAGACTCTCAAGAAGAGTTTGATCACTGCACCAGTTATTACAGCACCAGATTGGAAGAACCGTTTGAGATGATGTGTGATGCGAGTGATTATGCGGTAGGTGCAGTTCTGGGACAGCGCAAGAAAAATCTCTTCCATGTGGTCTACTATGCGAGTAAGACTTTAAATGGGGCCCAATGAACTACACCACTACTGAGAAGGAGCTTTGGCTATAGTCTTTGGTTTCGAGAAATTTCGATCTTATCTACTTGGTACAAAGTAACAGTATTCACTGATCATGCGCTATTCGCTATCTGGTTTCCAAGAAGGATTCGAAGCCGAGACTCATTCGTTGGGTGCTTTTACTTCAGGAATTTGAGTTAGAGATCAAGGATAGAAAAGGTACTGAGAATCAAGTAGCTGACCATCTCTCTAGGTTGGAGAATCCCGATTCTACTTCACAAGATAGGACATTAATCAATGAATCTTTTCCGGATGAGCAGTTGTTTGCAGTTCAGGAGGAAGAACCATGGTTTGCAGATATTGTAAACTATCTCGTCAGCAATAATGCCTCCTAATTTGACCTCCTCAAAAGAAGAAGTTTCTGCATGAGGTGAAGTGGTATATGTGGGATGAACCATATTTGTTTAGACAGGGAGCTGACCAGATCATCAGGAGATGTATCCCGTTCTGTGAGACGGAGGGGATATTACGAGACTGCCATCCACGGTTTATGGTGGACACTATGGTGGTGAGAAGACGGCAGCTCGTATTCTGCAAGCAGGTTTTTTCTGGCCTACTTTGTTCAAGGATGCTCATCAGTTTGTTTTAAGGTGTGATCGTTGCCAAAGAGTGGGAAATTTGACAGAAAGGATGAGATGCCATTAAATGTGATGCTTGAAGTCGAGGTCTTTGATGTTTGGGGAATCGATTTCATGGGGCCTTTTGTCTCGTCTTGCAATAATCAGTACATCTTGCTGGCAGTCGATTATGTCTCAAAATGGGTAGAAGTTAAAGCTTTACCGACAAATGATGCAAAGGCAGTGCTAAATTTTCTTCATAAGCAATTTTCACAAGGTTTGGAACACCTCGGGTAATCATAAGTGATGAAGGGTCGCATTTCTGCAACCGTAAGTTCACTTCTATGATGCAGCGTTATAATGTGAATCATCGAGTGCTACTGCCTATCATCCGCAAACAAATGGTCAAGCGGAAGTGTCTAACAGAGAGATAAGCGCATTCTAGAGAAGGTTGTTTGTCCGTCAAGGAAGGATTGGTCTTTAAAGCTCGATGAAGCTGTTTGGGCTTACAGAACAGCATACAAAACTCCACTTGGTATGTCCCCGTTTCAGTTGGTGTACGGTAAGGGATGTCATCTACCTGCGGAGCTTGAGCATAAGGCCTACTGGGCATTGAAAAAGTTGAACCTGGATTTAGATGCAGCTGGTAAGAAAAGAATGCTTCAGCTTAATGAACTTGATGAATTTCGACTTCAAGCGTACGAGAATAACAAAATGTATAAGGAAAAGGTGAAGAGGTGGCACGATAGGAAGCTACATCCTAAGTTATTGTGCCGGGGCAACAAGTTCTCTTATTCAACTCTCGTCTCCGACTTTTTCCTGGGAAGTTGAAATCGGGTGGTCTGGACCTTTTATTGTCAAAACTGTGTTTCCACATGGAGCGGTGGAAATTTTTGAGAATGATCCGGACCAAGCATTCAAGGTTAACGGTCAGCGTTTGAAGCACTACTATGGGGACATGGCAAACCGAGAAGTGGTTAGTGCCATTTTGTTGACTACTTGAGAAAGGTACGCAACGTCAAGCTAATGACGAAAAAGAAGCGCTGCGTGGGAGGCAACCCATGATTGTTGTTACAGGAACCCTTAGAAGTTAATAACCTATCCAAAAACACAAAAAAATCAGAAAACGGGGCTGAAATTTTTTTTCCAGTGACCCCCTGAGCGCCCGCTCAGCTTTGCTGAGCGACCGCTCAGGGGTCGACTGCCAGAATTTTTTTTAAGTTCATAAAAAAAAACAAATTTTAGCCCATAAACCCACGATTTGTTCCCACTACCCCATCATTTTAACCCTTAATCCCCAACCCTAATCTAATTTAACCTATTCCACACCCTATATATACATACACCTATCCTACATATCTCCCACAAACTTCCTACACTTAAACTCTCTCCCAAGCACCAAAACTCAGTTCTTAACACTTTTATTCAGAATCAATGGCACCCAAGAGAGCACGACTATCGATAGCAGCAGCACAGTCCTACTGCTGATTCATCAGGGGTACTGCTGCAAGGCCTCGGTTGACTGACAGAGCTGCGGAGGAGGAGTACACTAGGCTTTTGGGGAAGCCGATTCTGAAGGAGAGAGGGTTTTTACCATCGGGGGGGTGAGTGGTGAGTTGCTACCCATGATTGCAGAGAAGGGGTGGATAGCTTTTTGTGAGTCGCCCGAAGCAGTACCGATGAGCGTGGTTCGCGAGTTCTATGCGAACGCGAAGGCCGAAAAGAATGGGTTTTCTGTGGTCCGAGGGCTGACGGTTGATTATCACCCTGCGGCGATTCGCCGTGTGATTGGACAGCGAGAGAGGAAGCCCGAGGAGGAGAACTGGAATGAGAAGACTGCTGAGGATTTTGACTTGGATTTGATTTGTGCGACTCTCTGTAGGCCGGGCACAGTTTGGACCTTCAAGACCGGCACTAATGAGTATCGTCACTTCCCGGCGATCGCTATGAACAGGTATGCCCGTGCATGGAATGCATTTATTTGTGCTAATATTTTGCCTTCTTCGCATGCACACGAGGTCACAGTTGAGAGAGCACAGTTGTTGTGGGGAATTCTTAATGAGGAGTACTATGTGGACCTTGGTGAGTTTATCTACCAAGGAATTCTGAAGTTTTTGAGGGGAGCTAAGCATATGAACATCCCTTATGCATCCACGGTTACGAAGCTGTGCCGAGCAGTAGGAGTGAACTGGCCGGCTCATGAGCAGTTGCAGTTGCCGGCAGCTCCGATTGATTCTGGACTCTGAATGGGATGCAGGAGTGGACCGGTGGTGAGCCTGAGGAGCATGGGCTGGGTTATCGTCTTCCAGGAGGGCGTCCAGCACGAGGTGCTACTATGGCTAGGCCTGGGTGATGAGGCTGGTTCTTCGAGAGCTCAGGAGGGTGCTGGGATGGCTGATACCCAGTATAGGAGGCTTTCACGGCGGATGGATGCCATGTACGAGACGCAGAGCAGGTTTGCTCAGGAGCTCACCCTTGCGTTAGGGACTGCTTTTCGGGCCTTGGAGCTGATATCCAGTGGCCAGTTTTTGGTGAGGACTCTGCATACCCGCCGCCTGATACTCCACCCACTGAGGGTGATGATGATGATGACTCCGAGTAGGTATACCCTGTGTTCCTTTCTACTACCTTCACTGGGACAGTGAAGATTTTAAGTTTGGGGGTGGTAGTTAAGGAATATGTGTGTGTCATATAGCTGCATATTCATGATAGTTTAGTTCATATAGTTGCATAATTTATGCCATAGTTTTTTTTATTTATTATGTTTATCATGTCATGTAGCTCATGCATTTACCATGATCCCTTTTGCGATGATTTATCGACTGAATTGTGATATTGATGCGAGTGTAGTGATAGCATTAAAGTGATATTAAGTCGTGTAGGTTGATATGCATGCTAGAAGCACTTGTAATTCCACTAAGTCTTAGAGAATGCGTAAGGGCTAGATTGTTGTTATGATTTGATTGTTTTCGAGGTCAATCTATTTATTATGCTTAGAATTCGATAATAGGTTCTTAGTGATAAAGGCATGAAAAAGAAAAAATTGGAGTAAAAATGGAATTTGTTGCTAGTTGTGGCTAGGCGTCAAATGGCTAGTAGCCGGCTCGCATGTTGTGCGAGTAGTCTAGGGTTGAGCAAGATGGAGCGAAACGCACTTGCTCAGAATTTTATAAAAAAAAAAAAATTGTGGTGTTTATGCATAATTGATCAGAGTGGGCTCTTTGGTATTCGAGTTATTAAGTTCTTAGGGGACTTTGTGCCTAGTGACCTAAGGCTTTTAGAGTCTGGGATCCGCTAACCTAACGCTCGTTACATGGATACCATTGTATAAGTCTTTTGTGGACCTCACTCATTGCACGGTCAAATAAGCATTTGTGTTGTGAATAAAAAGCATGATTCCGTAATAAGCTCCAGAATTCTTGTAGTGTTGTATATCACTTTGTGCCTAGAATTTTTATTCTTTGTATCATGTGATTGCCTTGAGGATAGTCGAGTCATAATAATTGGTCTAGTTCCGAAGCATATCTGTTAAGCATTTGCACACACCACGTTTCTGGCTGTATGTCCGTTTGCATGAGTTTATTGATCTTTAGTGTCTAACTGCATTTGTTGAGATGTTGCAATTTGGTTGGTTTGTTCGTAGTAAGGGGGATCGCTGCATTTTCATATAGATTGCATTCATGCATGTTTTTATTTGTTTTTGAGTCTGTGACGCTTGAGGACAAGCATCGATTTAAGTTTGGGGGTGTGATAAGTGGCATTTTATACCACTTAGAACGTCTTAAAATGGCTTAAATTGGTGCTTGAAATCATTTTGTGTATTTGATGCGTTTTTTAGTGTTTATGCATTTCAGGGTATTAGTTGCATTTCGGGGAGTAATCATCAAGAATAAGCCTTGGCATGTGTTCACATTGAGAGGAAGAAATGGGCAGATTACGGCGAAGAACGGAGCAAACTCAGGAATTTTCCAGAAGGGTCCTGAGCGCCCGCTCAGCATGCTGAGCGGCGCGCTGAGCGCAGCAGCTGAGCGCCCGCTCAGCTATGCTGAGCGGCCGCGCAGGGTCGGGAAAAAAGATAATTTTTTAGGACTTCTATTCTGTTTGGCTTCCACTTCTATGTAATCTGAGTTTTATGGGACTATTATATAGTAGATTTGGAGACGTTTTCAAGAGAGAGGATCGTGGTATTACGCAAGGAGCGAAGGAGATAAGGAAGAAGACCGTTTAGTACACAGCAACGAAGAGGAAGCATATTTTCTTGTGATTCTTGTTTCGTTGTAACGTTGGATGCTAGTTTTCTTACTTTGAACCTATTTACTCTTGTGACGTACTCTGATTTAATATAATTAGTTTAGTTATTATTTTCTTGTGTTTGTTTATCATGATTTCATATGAACCCATGATGACGATAAGTGCTATTATGGGCTAATCGTGATCATGGGGTTGCAACGGATTTATATGGAATTCTTTAGTTAATTGTTTAATACTTTAGTGTGTGATGATTGTATGATATCTAGTATTGGTTGTGCGTATTCGTCTTATGTGCGTCGCGAACATATAAGATAGGGTGTTAATCTCTTGTGAAGCGACGGTGGATCTTGAGATTTAGAACTTGCCATGCTAGCATAGGTTCATGTACGTTGTGCATGATTAGTGGGTAACTCTAACAGTTTTATTTGCCCTATGTAATCAAAAGGAATAACTTGTGCTTAAATCGTTGTGTTGTCAATTTCTGTAGACATATAGGAACTCAACATAATTGATGACTATTCAACTTCTATCTTAATTGTGGATGTTGGTAGAATGGTATTAGTACAATGAAAGTTGGCTTTTATCAGTTTCGTGTTATTCGATTAATATCATCACTGTCACATGCTAAAGGTAATAACAATGACTATTGAAGGAAGTAGTAATGAAGTTGTGATCTCATGAGTGTTTTATTATTGATAATTGAAGTGTTAATTAAGTGATTAATTAAGTAGTTAATTGTAGTTAATATTTAGTCAACAATTCTAAGTGTTAGTCTTAACATTGAGAAGTAATCATACATTGGTGAGTGAGTTTAATTAGACAATAATTAGTCTGAGTCTGTGGGAACGAACTAGAAAGTATTCTATATTACTTGCGAACGCGTATACTTGCGTGAATATTAGCGTGTGTTTTCGCCCTAACATGATCCTACATCAAATCGTCTTTATTTGTCTCGACATGTTTAGTTTGTTGAGAGAATTTTTCCTTTCGGCTACGCAATAATCTCATGAGTTCACTAACCTTGTTCGAGATGCTTGTTGTGCAGGTCCATCACAAGGTGTACCACTAATTTTGATTCAAGTACTTGTCCAGTTCCCAAGAATCCATTGCCACTAGCTCCTTCCTCAATTATTACCGCAGTCCCATGTTCACCTCCTACTACATTACCACCAGCTACTCAAAATTTCCACTGTCACAACATCCATCCACTCCACTCACTTCCCCACAAACTAACCCAACACCACTTCATCACCTACATCACCTTCTATTACTTTCCGCCTCTCCGCAGATTACTAAATCACCGCCACCTGCTATTAACTCTCTTCCCCCTCGGGTTCGCACTCGCAATCCGAAATACTATAATGATAAGTTCATTAATGTACCACAAATCACCCCATGCTGTTGCCCTTGAACCTTCCACTGTTGCCCAGGCTATGAAAGACCCTCTCTGAGAAAGCTATGGATGATGAATATAATGCACTAATTCAGAATGGTACTTGGGAACTCATTCCGCGGTCTAATCATGTTCCTATTAGTTGCAAATGGGTTTTTCGTGTGAAAAAAAACCAGATGGTTCTCTAGAAAATATAAAGCTTGTCTCGTGACAAAAGGATTTTTACAACAGCCAGGTAGAGATTTTGTTGATACTTTCAGCCCTGTGATAAGCCAGCAACCATTCGTATTGTCTTGTATTGCTCTATCTCGTAATTGGCAACTACGCCAATTAGACATCAACAATGCATTTTTACACGGAACTTTACATGAGATGTTTATATGCTACAACCTCCAGTTATATTGATACTCAACATCCTCATTATATTTGCAACTTAAAAAGGCAATTTATGGTCTCAGGCAAGCATCACGTGCCTGGTACAAGGAATTAAAAGCTTTTCTGCTTGATATCGGTTTCGACTTCACTTGCTGATACTTGTTTATTCATCTATGATCGTGATGGTGTTCAGGTTTTTTTCATGGTTTACGTTGATGATATATTTTAACTGGTAACAACAATCTTTGTTAATGACTTTGTTTCTCAGCTAGCTAGACGATTTTCAATCAAGGATCTGGGTTCCTTGCATCATTTTTTGGGAGTTGAAGTAATATCTACTAAAATGGGACTTCTCCTATCGCAGCATCGTTATATATTGATCTACTTGATCAATTTCACATGACAGGGCCAAAGAGTTAGTACTCCTCTAATATCTGAAGTTCTAACTCTTGTTGATGGTTCACGACCTATTGACGCCACTCCTTATCACAAGTTAATTGGCTCACTTCAATATTTGGCGATTACCCGTCCTGATGTTTCTTTTTGCCATCAATAAATTATCTCAATCCATGCACTCTCCTACTGAAATTCATTGGCAAGCAGTTAAAGAGTATTGCGATATTTAAAAGGCACGCTTCATCATGGCTTATTTCTGACACTCAATTCTCCATTGACACTAACAGCTTTTTCAGATTCTGATTGGGGTGGTGTTCATGATCAAGGTCGTTCTACAACAGCATATGTGTTATATCTAGGTCCAAATATTATTTCATGGAGATCAGCCCGTCAAAATCGGTCTCTCGCTCATCAACAGAAGCTGAATACAAGGCCTTAGCCAATGCTGCAACAGAAATCATGTGGGTCCAGAATATACTGAATGAGTTGCGAGTTTTTATTCCCAGGTCACCTACCCTGTTCTGTGATAATACAGGTGATGTTTATTCATGTGCAAATCTATTATATCATTCAAGATGAAGCATTTGGCTTTTGATTTCATTTTGTTCGGGAAGAGTAACATGTGGTCTCTTACATGTGTTTCACGTCAGCTCTAAAGATTGCTACTGATATGCTGACTAAACCACTTGGCCGAAGTCAATTTTTATCATTGCTTCCAAGATTGGAGTCTCTGATGGATCCTCCATCTTGCGGGGGCGTATCAAGACCTAACGATTAGATAAGGCAGTTTGTACATTCAAATACGTAGTATATATCTTATTTCTGATAAAGTTAGATAATATCGTTTGTAACAATTCTCACTTATCTCTACAGAACTGTTGTATATATACGGGTTCTATTCTATCAATAAACAACTAACTTCTCTGCAACTTATAATCTCTTATAATTACAAGTATGAAACTAAAATCTATTACTATAACTCAATCATTTAGTTTAAGCAGTTTGGGTACCCTTACTTTGAAGTTAACAGGCTTGAAGCCTGTTTGAGTTTTGTTGGACTGTTTGGCTAATATGATATTGGATTTTCCATATGATGAAAGTTAAGAGTTTGAGTTCTGTTGGACTGTTTGGCTAATACTGATATTGGACTTATTCATATGATGGAAGTTGAGAATAGACCAGCATATCTGAATTTCATTTTTGCTCCTCTTCGGCCCAATGTCCATTTTCTAGTGACCTTTCTTTTACTATT